>NC_091458.1:113600843-113753343 GCF_027789765.1 Dendropsophus ebraccatus
TCTCCCATAATAACAGGCTGGCCATGCTGGGAGTTGTAGTCCTCATACCACCTCCTGTAATGTCCTCTGATTTGCCATAATAACAGGCTGGCCATGCTGGAAGTTGTAGTCCTCATACCGCCTCCTGTAATCTCCTCTGATCACCCATAATAACAGGCTGGACATGCTGGGAGTTGTATTCCTATTATATTTCCTCATGTAATGTCCTCTGATCTCCCATAATAACAGGCTGGCCACCCTGGGAGTTGTAGTCCTATTATATCGCCTCCTGTAATGTCCTCTGATCACCCATAATAACAGGCTGGACATGCTGGGAGTTGTAGTCCTATTCTATCTCCTCCTATAATGTCCTCTTATCTCCCATAACAACAGGCTGGCCATGCTGGGAGTTGTAGTCCTCATACCACCTCCTGTAATGTCCTCTGATCTCCTATAATAACAGGCTGGACATGCTGGGAGTTGTAGTCCTATTATATCTCCTCTTGTAATGTCCTCTGATCTCCCATAATAACAGGCTGGCCATGCTGGCAGTTGTAGTCCTCCTCTTATACCTCCTCCTGTAATGTCCTCTGATCTCCCATAATAACAGGCTGGCCATGCTGGGAGTTGTAGTTCCCCTGGTATATCTCATGTAATGCCTCCTGATTGTAATAATGTCTGGCAACTCTATTACTCTAAGGTGAAGAAGCTAGAATACAGACTCCAGGGAGAGGACCCGAATTAGTGAGTATGATTTTATTTTTTTATTTTCTTGTGTTGAGAGAGAGCAGGGGGCATTTCTATGGGAGCAGGGGGCATTACTGTAGGGGCTGAGCAGGGGGCATTTCTATGGGGGCAGAGAAGGGGGCATTTCTCTGGGGGAAGAGCAGGGGGCATCTACTATGGGGCAGGGGACATTACTATAGGGGCTGAGCAGGGGGCATCTACTATGCATTTCTATGGGGGCATGGGTCATTACTATGGGGGCAGAGCATGGGACATTACTATGGGGGGCAGGGCAGGGGACATTACTATGGGGCAGAGCATGGAGCATTTTTATGGGGCCAGAGCAGAGGGCATTTCTATGGGGACAGAGCAGGGGACATTACTATGGGGACAGAGCAGGGGACATTACTATGGGACAGAGGAGGGGACATTACTATGGGGGCAGCGCAGGGGACATTACTATGGGGACAGAGCAGGGGACATTACTATTGGGACAGAGCAGGGGGCATTACTATGGGGACAGAGCAGGGGACATTACTATGGGGGCAGAGCAGGGGACATTACTATGGGGGCAGAGCAGGGGACATTACTATGGGGCAGAGCAGGGGACATAACTATGGGGACAGAGGACATTTTTACTATATGGAGGGCACAGCATGGGGACATTATTACTATATGGGGGGCACAACATGGGACCCACAAACCTCCTTACTTTACTGCACATGACACCAAACAGCGGAGTTACTACTGTATGAAAGCCTATAGGTGGGAAAAAGGGAAGGAAGTTGCTGGAAATGTGCGGAGTCTAAGATGTTTGTCTGACAGGTTCTGAAGAGAGGAATTGTAGCTTGAAGAAATCATCATAGAGGTCTGGGCAAGATGGAAAGGAAACGGAGAGCGATCGCCTCAGATCAAAGAAGCCGTCACCTGTGAGTTACTGAATTACATTTTTTTTTCTGTATTTTGTCAAGTGCTGGGTTCTCACATTACATTTTTAACACAATGTGAGAACACACCCTAATAGTCAGCCCTCCCTGCTCCTGTCTCTAGGCCTGGCATCTTCCTCTGCACTGCAGCCTCTAGTGACCATCACGTGCATAACAGAGGAGGATGCTGAGCCATACAGCCAGGAGTGAGGAGGGGTCTGTGCTAAGTCGCCTACAGTAAGCTGGCATACGTATAGATCGCGGTATAGGTTGTTTTTTTTTTTTGGGGGGGGGGGGGGGGGAGTGGGGGCCTCCAACAAAATTGTCACATGGGCCCTCCACTAACCTTAATCCGGCCCTGCCCTCGGCGATCTCTAGATTCCCCCCCCCCCACTCCTTTGTTTTGAATACACGTGCCGAACTGCAGCTCTATCCATTATCTATGAAACCACCAGAAAAAGCCGGCTGCTGTACAGAAAAACTAAAAATAAATAGAACCACGAGTCACATGTTGTAGGAGCTGCAAAGGACCCCCGCAATCTCTCACTTGTCCCCTATCCTGTGGATAAGTTAGTTTTAAGTGGAAAACCCCTTTAACCTAATTTTTACTTCTCTGCTGGGAATTTTATTACTTGAGAATCAATTAGGATTGTTTATAACTTTAAATGTGTACCAGTAGGTTGCTGAGAATCCACATTCCCTTCCGTACCACATTAATTTGGTCCGCGCTTGCTCAAATCTAAAGGGGGAGGCGAAGGTTCTCTCTGGAAAGTTTGACATGGGGTTAAGAGAAAGTGTAAAAATACCATGTGCACTAAGCACAAGTGGGAGATCCTTTGAGAGCCGTGGTGGTTTGTGTATAACATGGTTGCTCAAGTGTAGCTATGTTAGAAAACTACTTGCTAACCGGATCTCCATCCAACAGAGAGCCCCCCCAAGACAGCTGTTATCTTGAGTTCATAGCTAAGTATATCTCCTTTGTATAAACTCTTGCTTTGTCTTTGTATTTGTTATGGCTTGCTTTGTCTTTATTACTACAGTAAACCAAGTTTTTTCACTTCAATATTGTGTCCAGACCTATTTAATTTATACATTTTAGAATCCTGTAAAACAATGACAAAAGAGGTGCAGCACTGGTTAAAGAGAGGGGATTTGGGGAAAAAAGGCATTGCCTACATGCAGCAAAAACACTCTGAAATGCCTGAAATGTTGGCATGTTAATCTGGTTTAAAGTAAGCCAAATATTAGCTAAAGGTTCTATTACACGGAACAAATATCGGCCGTTACGGCCGATAATTGTCCCGTGTAATAGAAGGCAACGATCAGCCAACATGAACAATGTTGGCTGATCGTTGCTGTTGTTTGCCTTTTAACATGTTGAAAGACAAACAACTGTAATAGCAGCGATATGCTGCCGTCGCTCCACGGAATAGGAGTGGCGGCAGCAGACTGTTGCTTCCCTCTATGGGCTGCCCGGACGATCTAGCGATCACCCGGGCAGCCCCGCTGCACTTACCCACTTACTGCTGCCGCGTGCGATAGCAGCGGCAAACGAGGAGCAAACGATCGCTCGTTTGCTCCTCCAGTCGCCCCACATAATAGGGGCTTAATGTATACTTACACTATAATTTTGTCTGACATATTTAAAGACTGTTTGTCTAATCAGTTTTAATAACATTGGGACTTGTGTTCAAGATAAAACAGATTGTTTGTATGTAAAGTAATATTCTGTAACTCCAGTTGTGCAGCTTCCAAGTATTCCAAAGAGTTCAATAATATGAATTATTGTTAGCACACTTATTCTTAGTAAAGTAATATACACGAGATGAAGTAGAATGTACAGTATTACGTTAGTATTGATTATCTGTAATCTCTGTTGCTATAGCCAAGCACAAGAATCGTGTTATCCGTAATGTAACTCTCCAACTCCCTAATTAAACACTGGGAGCGGCTTCATATCTCTCTAATCAAGTTGTCTGTCAATGCTGTTCTCCCTTCTTCTACCATGTGCATATAATGTGACAGCCCTGTTCTGAATGATTAATGGTAGCTTTCAGATGACTGATCAGAAATACTTTGTGATTGTTAAAGTCATTCTGTTTTGTTTGTTGTTTTTCTTTGTTTAGGCTACTGAAACTGCAATAGACATCCGTGCGTCCGTGAGTAACATACAAGATGGCACTTGCCAATTTAGCCCATTCCTAAGTTGCTGAGACAGTGGTGCCAATTGTGTTGTGTGAAAACAATGGTTTCACTTCAGAATAACTATTAAAAAATGCATCAGAGCGTTATTGTTTATGATCTTCAAAATTAGAAGAACCTGACCACAACACTTTATAATAACTTTGCACGGCCTTGAAAGGGCAGCTAAGCTAGCAGCAAAAACATAAGCATGACAAGTAAATCCAATTACCCATTGTTTAATATACTGAAATAAAGACATCCGGTTATGAAGGCATTTGGATGGATGTCATGAGAGAGGGGTTCCCTGCTTCCGTTTCTCTTTCACAAGCCAGAGGGCAAATGTAGTACAGCCATGTGTTATATAGATGGCCATGTATGTCAATGTCTGAAAGGTGAAACTACATGAATTTATAATAAAAACTAATCTATAGAGGTTAGAAAGACCAAATCCACACAGATCACCAGGTTGTTTTGTGTTATATAGATGGTCATGTATGTCAATGTCTGAAAGGTGAAACTACATGAATTTATAATAAAAACTAATCTATAGAGGTTAGAAAGACCAAATCCACACAGATCACCAGGTTGTTTTGTGTTATATAGATGGTCATGTATGACAATGTCTGAAAGGTAAAACTACCAAAGACCAAATCCACACAGATCAGCAGGTTGTTTTTTTCAGAAGGAATATGTCCTAAATTTGTTTTATTTTACAGCAGTGGTGCATGCACAAAAATACTTAACACTTACCTCTTCATTGGTGAAAATAATAGTGCAGTAGCGTCTTCCAAGTTCAAATGGAAGAAAATTAATTTGTAAGTCAGTGGTCATGCCTTCTTTCAAGAAAATAGAGTTCACTGGGCAGAAATACTGACGTAGCAGAGTTGATTTGTTTTCTGTAGGCAAAACATTCCAAGTGTTAGTATTAACAATATAGCAGACTAGGCTATCTATGTAAATCAACATTTTAAAACATTTAGAGGGGAAATTCAGCAGAAAATAACTGGCTGACATGCCATAAATACACGCCGGTGGCTCCAGTGCTTCACTGAGATTTCACTTACTGGGAATTTGGGGGCACAAAATGCCCCCAAAATGGGTAGTTTACATATCTACTTGACTTTAAGGGTATGTTTACACAAAGTATTATTTTTTTAAAAAAAAAAATGAGCATAACGGCTGCAGGAACATACAAACACCATCCAGAGTTATGTCAGTATAACAATGGCTGTTGCTAAGCGACGCCTGTTGTTATACAGTGTGTTAACATAGCCTAAATAGGGATGCTCAAAAAGCATGTCTAAAGCCCCTATTACATGGGGCAACTGTGAAGAGCTGTCAGCGCTCGTTTACTCCTCGTCCCCGTTGTGGCACTGTACCTGGAAGCTTTTCCCTTTGATAGTAAACTTAGTTTGAATTTTAGAAAAATTTGGTTAAAAGGGTATATAATTATGGGTAAATACCTAAATATTTGGTAAAGTAAGTCCCTTAAACAGTATGCAGTTTAAAAAGCTAGTATCTCCACACTTCCTGGGTCAGTAGAATAGTGTGTAAATGACAGAAAATTGAAGACTAGAGATGAGCTTAACTCGAGCTGGGGTCTAATCATTCAGTATTCCATTAGCATTCAGCTTAGTGGTAGGACAATGCTGCTTTCCACAGCCCAATAACTCAATTTGGAGCTCGGGTGAATGTAGATGTGGCAAGATGCAGAATAGTAGGGTATTCAGTGCAACTTCCCAGAAATTTCAATCAGACATGGCAATTTTATTTCTTTTGCAACATGTTTCAGGTGCACTGCAGCTGCCTTCATCAGGCACCTGAGGAAAGGAGCTGCATTGCACCTGGAACACATTGCAAAGGAAACAAAAATTGCTAGTCCTCATATGCTGAATGGCATCTATGTGCTGAAGCATGAAACATCTGGGAAGTTACGCTGAATAACCACCATTCTTCTGCATTTTTCCACATCTGCATTTTGTGTACAACAAGAAACACAGAAATGTACTAATCACTTGCTTCTAATCGAAAATGGCCAGGGCCACCAGACTTGGGTGCCATGGTGAATAGGTAAAAATAAAAAAAATAAAACAGGTTAAGGCAAGGGGTCACTATTGATTTAATTGCCAGAGAGGTCGATTACCCTATTAGGTAGCCTTCTATAAAACTAAACTAATAACTGTGAGTATACACCATTCATATGTTATGAATAAGGTGCCAAGGGGGTCTTTCGTAACATCATTATCTTCAGCATTTTACCATTCATGTAAAAGATGAATAATTGTCATCTTACTGTAACATACTGTACCTTGATTATTTGATTCACAAAATACTCTTGAAAGATCATGATCTGTAGAGTTGGCACTGTAAAAAATAGACCTTAGGTGAATAAAACATTCCAGGGAAATAATATCAGTAATAGCTTGGCCAGTTTTGCAATAATGTAAATCATTAAACAATTCACTAAAATTGTATAGCATTTTGGAAACCAAAAGTCACGTACAGATGTAGCCATGGTTATCTTGACACAGCAACGTGTTATATTGGGATACCTTAATGCACCATGATCAAGATATGACCAGTAATGCTAAACTAAAGGCCCTATTAGGGCCCATTTACACAGAAGGGTTATCTGACAGATTATCTGCCAAAGATTTAAAGCCAAAGCCAGGAATGGGTTTGAAAAGAGGCGAAATCTCAGCTTTTCCTTTATGACCTGATCCCTGTTTATAGTCTGTTCCTGGCTTTGGCTTCAAACCTTGGCAGATAATCTGTCAGATAATCTTTCTTTGTAAATGGACCCTTACACAGAATGATTATTGGCCGAATTAGGCACATATCGCTTTGTGTAATAAAGGCAACAAACAATTGTTCACTTGTCAGCTGATCGGCTACATTTTTATATGCAAAATAATTCAGGTAAATCATGCCAATACCATATAATGCTAATGGTATAGTGATATTACCACACAGGAATCCATGCATGCTCAAAGTTGAGAAGAATAGAGCTCAGAGTAATTTAAAAAGGATGCTGTTTGTGGCATTGGTAGTTCCAAACTAGTTGTCGTAGTCAATTTTCGAGTACTACACTTGTACACATCTCAAATCCTGTTATCTGTCTTTTCCAAAGTCTTTGCCCAACCCGGACATTTCCCATGACATAAATATCCAGTTTCGAACTGATCCAATGCAAAAATTCAGAAAATGGGTGTCAGCATTAAAGCTTAGCTTTTAATTAATGAATCTGATTAAAAAATAACCCCACAACATACGGTATAAAATATATATCTTCTGATTTGGGAAATACACATTTTAAAGTTTTACTGGTATCCCAATGGTTAAGCTCGATGTGAGCCTCTTCTCTTTGTTCAAGTGCTCTACATTTGTAATCCTGTTATTGATGCATATAGCTGATACTATCTAAATCACTGATGGGAAATTTACTGTAGGACTAGATTTATTCACAGATGCTATGATTTACCTTATCTCACAAAAATACAAAGGGAAGATCACCTCTGAAGCACTAATAATAATTGCAGTGGCACCACAGTGCTGATTATAATGTTTTTCTTCTTTATATTGATGATAAGCTTCCAGTCAGCAAACATATCATACAGTATGTGAAGGTTTGTCATTTTTGAGTGAATACAATCAAATTCAAATACCATATTTCACTTAAACCATAAAAACTGTTGTCATTATTTAGTGTTTCCGTACCTTATGCTTGAAAGACATGATTACATTTAAAGGCTTTACTAGAAATTCACATTGTAAGAAAATAACTGAACAGCCTGTCTTATGCCTAAAATAAGTGAGTTTAATAAATGCACCTATAGGGACAGATTTATGAAAATGTCTACAATAAAACTTCTTTATTGCCCATAGCAACCAAAGTTCTTTTTTTTTTTTTTTAAAGTAAAATATGAAATAAAAGCTGTACTTTAATTGGCTGCTTTGGCCATGTACAGGCTCAGTGGTGGACACTGGGGGGTTTCGCGCCATGGTGCTTAATCATGGTTACTTAACCATGATTAATCACCATAGCGTGAAACACATTGGTTTTAGCATATAATTTTAACTAGATGAATTAAAAAATATGCTTTAATACAGAAATCTGTACACGTTTGGGAGTGCTGGAGTATACACCTTATTCTCTTGCTTCTACTGTATACTGAACATTTTACTATAAAGTGGCCAACCCCTTTAATTTACAAGCACCATAACTTTTTTCTTACAATGAAGGTGCATAAGAGGCAAAAGAAGACCAAGCAGAAATATATATTATATATATATGCTGTTTACTTCAAATAAAATAACTGTAATAAAGAAAATTCACAGTATACTAGTTGGGCTCTAGGTACTGGGTTTAATTGCTATCCATGTCTCCTGTGATAGTTACACCCCTGACTAATAATAATAATAACAATAATATTAATAATACAGTATTTTTCTGCGTATAAGACTACTTTTTAACCCAGGAAAACCTTCTCAAAAGTCAGGGGTCGTCTTATACGCCGGGTGTCGTCTTATAGGTTGGGTGCTGAAAATCTTTGGACTGGAGAATCTGTATTTGCCTCATATAGTGGGTGGGGGGGGGTTAAAAAATGGTCACATCCCCGCCGTATGCGGCGACTGTATGAATGGCAGAGCAAACTGTAGGCGTCCGAGATATGGAAAAAAGATATAGTAGAGTGATGCTGTCCCCAGAAAAACACACCTCTTCCATTCATCTGGCCACCCTTGTATCCTACTGGTATTATTGTACCTCCTTCTCTGCCTCTCAGATCTCGCTGCTGTCTTGATGTTTTCTATTAAATTTTATTTGGTGTGCGTTGGAACAGGGATAGTCTTATACATTTAGTATATCCTTATCTCTATATTTCAACTGAAAAAGTTGGTGTTCATCTTATACACCCAGTCGTCTTATACGCCGTCTTATAATAATAATAATAATAATAATAATAATAATAATAATAATAATAATAATAATAATAAAACAACAACAACACTAATAGTAAATCTACATAGTTAAATAGTTATTATACTTGGAAAAAGAAAGAAAGAAACAGTCTATTGACTTCAACCTATAACCCTACTGCTTTGATCCAAAGAATGGCAAAAAAACCAATTGCCATATACCAAGGGGGGAAAATTCTTCCTGATTCCAAACATGGCAATCAGAATAAATCGCCATAAATCTAGTGCCCAAATCTTGTAATAGTCAAATGTAGTCATAAAGGAAGTGTCATAATATAAATTACTGAAGTTAGCCTTATGACTGTAGTAATAATTACATCCCCATACATGTAACAATATATAAAGTCATGTTAACCACTGCACATTGAGCAACCCCTAGGTCAAATAATAAGAGAACAAAACAGCTGTTTGTTTTTTTTTACTTCCATAAGGTAACAAGATATTTTTCAAATCTATTTGATACTTATCAAATCTAAACACCTACTTGGGATATATTGGCTATGAATTATTGCTCTCAATATAACGTTTCAAGCTATTTTGTGAACAACAATGAATTACTCAGGATTACAACTATAATAAAAACTATGATTCCCTTGTTACTAACTGCACTATTTTAATTCTCAGTTCTGCATTTGCCAGACAAGCAACAAAATGTGTCTATAAATATAATGGGCTGCTTAAAAACATTTTTAGAATTATTTCCCAATAAATATAAAGGCAAAAGGTAACTATGATACAACATGTTCACTTGAATTAATGGTACAGCAAAATGGATATACTGTATGTTATGTTCCCAGTTATACACAGCTGCTGCCATTACAGTATAGGGAACTTCTATGTGCACCTACTGCCCCCTTCACTTAACTGTAAGCCTTTGTGGGTATGGTCTTCTCATCTTTTGTAACAGCTAAACAATCAAACTTATTGTACTTGGTTTTGTTTTACATTATGTATAGAGATGAATAGAGATGTATAGAGATGAGCGAATATCGAGCATGCTTGAGTTCGTCAGAACCCGAGCGTTCGGCATTTGATTAGCGGTGGCTGCTAAAGTTAGATAAAGCCCTAAGGTTGTCTGGAAAACATGGATACAGCCTAAGTTGTTGCTTTTGACAAGATTTAGCGATATGGTTTAGAGTAGCCGTATGGACCACAGAAACCAGAATTCTGGAACTCTATTCTTTTCCCCTGTAATCAGTCATTCATCTGTTTCTTTAGACATTATCAGAACAGGTTAAGCCTCTGCATGTTAACAATGAATATTAACAATGTGAGCAGACGCTGCATTTTGAATGCTAACAATATAAGCAGCTATATTGTATATTGAAAGTGGTAAGGAACTGAAACACAAAAAAAATTAAAAGGAAAATGGCAGCATTGAAATGCATATATCTGTGCTGCCAGTTTTCACTAGCCTATTTACCAAGCATTGTCTCAGTACTTTTGTGTCCTGTGAATCTTCATCAGAGGAGGCGGGGCCGTTAGAGTCTCAGATGGCTGGTCTTAGGATCCTATTCCACGGGACGAGCAGGGCCCGATCAACAATGTAAACGAGCGCCAATCTGCTAGATCGGCGCTCGTTTAATGGGCCTATTCCACAGCCCCGATGATAGTTAAGCAAGGGCTGCAAGGACATCGTTACCGATGTCCATGCAGCCCTTGTTTCATACATTACCTGTCCGGGCTGCAGGTCTACTTCTTCCTCCCAGTCCCGCACCGCAGCAGCTTCGGAGCGGGGCTGTCTGAACTGACAGACCGCTCAGCCAATCACTGTCCGGGACCGCCATGGCCAGTGATTGGCTGAGCGGTCTGTCAGTTTAGATAGCCCCGCTCCAAAGCTGCTGCGGGGCGAGACTGGGAGGAAGAAGGAGAAGACCTGCAGCCCGGACAGGTAATGTATGATGCTGCTGAAATCGTCAGTTGCCGCCACGCACCGCTATTCCACCGTAGCGATGCGCTGGTGGCGTACGATGATTTTACGATGATCGGCTGATCGTTCTCTCTATTCCACGAAGCGATAACCGGCTGAATCGGGCAGATTACTGCTCCGATTCGGCCGATTATCGGTCCGTGAAATAGGCCCCTTAGACTACATTCACACCTCCATAGTGCAGCCAGAGACCGTGGACCCGCATTATGAATGTTCATCTGTAGAGTTCCGTGCTTCACAGAGCACTATATTGCCACTTCATTACCATAGCGATCCGTGATGCAAATCGCAGTCCACGTTATTGCAGGTCCTATTTTTTTGCGACACGGATCACAGCCCCATACACACATGTGAACGGGGCCACTAAATAACACGGGTCCTATGCTCTGTCCGCAGCTGCATGACAGAACAAGAGACATATGAATGTGGCCTAAGAGTGGAGCAGGGGCAGATAGTGTCATAGACCAACCTCTGTGCCACTGCTCCATGGAATTAGGCATCTTTTATGATCTACAAGCTAAAGGTACTGACACACTGCTAGAGAAATAGGCTTGTAAGGGCATTGTATGAAATGTGAATGTGTACAGTACCTAAAACTTTTTTCATCTTTCAGTCTCGAAATTTCATCTTGGAAATTAGGAAATGGTAAGTGGTTTGACGATTCCACTAAAATCACTCTGTAAGAAATGAAAAAGTTGGTCAGATAAACAAAATGAATGGTACAAAGTAATTCAGTAATCTTTGCAGCGCCAAAAACTGATGTTTGGAGAATGGCAGATGTCATGTTATTCTGACAAAATAATTAATAGGAGACTTAGCACGCTGAACCATTCAGAGCTCTAAGTTCAACACTTAAATACTGCCTTTTAAAAAGCCATCACATAAGAGATTTTTCAATTTTGTAGCTGTCACATCGACTCGTAATGTTCTTAAGCTTCAAGGAAAATGGTTAAAATACCTAATAATAATCAGATTAGAGGGTGTGTACATCATGCCAATGTGAGCGAAATGTTATATAATTGTCTATGCTACAGTATCATTTGAACATGGAAAAAAAACAGTAAATTAATAATATTAGGCTTTAGGGAAAGCTAAGTTTTCAAAAGGGCCTTTGTGCTTTTTTCAATTAAACTGGATACAGAAAGAAATCAATTAAATATTCTGCTTATCTTTCTAGTAGTACAATGTTAGAATTCTCAAGTATAATACTACATGGATATGCTAAGTATACATAAACCTAATGGCTGCTCCAGCATGCGAAATATTTGTAGAAATG
Organism: Dendropsophus ebraccatus; assembly: GCF_027789765.1. Classification (NCBI taxonomy): domain Eukaryota; kingdom Metazoa; phylum Chordata; class Amphibia; order Anura; family Hylidae; genus Dendropsophus; species Dendropsophus ebraccatus. Next base: position 113,612,842 of record NC_091458.1, read on the forward strand.
CAATCTCATGAAATATTTTCATTACCGCTCATTAACGATTGTTCTCTTGAACAGATTTCAAATGACTCTTAATGAGCACTAACAGCTAATACAACATGCAGAAAATAATAAAGCCTACGTTTAGTAAAGCTTTAAAGATCTTCCATGCAAACACAGAAAAGAACAGGTCATTTCTGTGAACAATGGGCCTCATTTAGGAAAACGGTGTAAAATATAAATTAGTCTAGTTGTCTATTGCAACCAGAGATCAGCTTTTATTTCCTAAAATGCTCAGTGAAAATAAATATTCCAATGTGATTTGTGACTCTTGGCTACTAGGCTAGTTTTTGGCTTGTTTTGATAATGAATGTATTTTGTATTATGTCTTTTATAAATAGAAATGTACATGGCATTTTAATAGTCCTGTCCACGGAGATCAAATCCATCCTTACACAATTGTTATGGATGGCAATGTATTATTTGTAATGAAACATATCAGTGTTATTTAGATACATTTTGTTATTTTTTACTGCTAGTGAATGTTGTATGGTTAAAGAGGTTAAGGGCGGCTTGACTTTTAACAGATTTGCAGTGGAAATCCGCTGCAGATCCTGTCCTGTCATACTCACAGCGGAATTGTCATCCCGCTGCGAGTATCTAAAAGGCAGCCCCCTTAAACCCCGCAGCCCGGTACATATATTACTGGCCCACTCTCTGGCTTGTTTTGGGTGTTTCCAGCGTCTGGACGTCCCACTCAGCCGTGGCAGGGCAGCGCACTGATTTGCTGGGCGGGACGTCCAGACACCGGGAGCCCCTGAAGCAAGCCAGGGCACGGACTGGTAATGTACGCGTAGCAAACTGTAGTGAAATGTACAGGGCTGTGAGGGGTTAGGGGGGCTGACTTTTACATACTCGCAGCAGGATGACAATTCCTCTGCGAGTATGTAATCTCATAAAAAATGACAGTTAAGGGGTCCGCAGCGGATTTCACTGCGAACTCGCAGCATCCACTCTGCTGCGGATCTGTTGTGTGTGAATCCACCCTTAATGTTCTATGGTTAGATACCAGCTGTGGGGTCAGACCAGACCATCTTCTTCTAATACTCTATGGTCCAATAGAGATGCTGACATGCCCACTGTAGATGCTTTTCACAGCATAATTTGCAGAGACTTTGACAGCAGATGCATATACTGTGTTTGTCTATGTGTGGACACCCAGAGATTGCTAAGTATGTAAAAGTTTTTTGAGGGTTCTGATAGCCTGCTGTCATTAGATAGAACAGGCTTCATGAGAAATTAAAATCTTTAACCAACTTAGCCATAAGGTAAGTGTGGAAAGTATTAAATGTGGAAGGTAAGTATTAGCCCAGATGTTACAGAGGGGATACCCCCCCCCCCCCAACTGACTGTACAGCTGATTTGGGGCTGCAGAAGACCTATCCAGGCCGCAGAAGACCTGCAGCCTGGATAGGTAAAGTATGATGTTTAAAAAAGGGCTGCAAGGACATCGGTAACAATGCCCCTGCAGCCCTCGCTAAATCATTGTCGGGCCGTGGAATAGGCCCAGTAAAACGAGCGCCGATGTAGCAGATCATTTACATTGTTGATCGGGCCCTGGTTGCCCCTTAGAATAGGACCCTTATATCCCCTTGTGAGCCCAAGATAACTCTTAGGCTATGTTCACACAACGTTTTTTCTGCTCAGTTTAAAATGACGGCCAGTATTTTGAGGCTAAAATAACGGACGTTATTTAGCAGCCTGGCCTTAGTGCAATGACTGGTGTTTGTACATTATTTTAGTTTGGAGTTACTAATTGAACTTTGGGTGTGTCTTAATTGAAAAATCCATTGAATTTAATAGTAAAGATGGAGAAAGAACGGCGGAAAAAGAAAAACTTTGTGTGAACTACTAATAAAAAAAACGTCTGCTGTTTGCAAAAGAAATGATCATGATCATTATTTTGACGTCTGCGGCAAAAACATCAGTTATTCAATACACTAGGTACATTGGACGTCTGTCTTCCCATTGACTTCAATGCATTGCCAGTCAGTTAAATCGCGTCAAAAACGGCTGTTATTTTAAATCTGAAAATCGGCCGCTTTTTCTCTATTTTTGACGTTGTGTGAACATAGCCATACAACCATGATTTCACAAAAACCACAGATCACATACAGAAAGGGCTGTAACCTCAAGGACAGACTGACTGCAAGTTACTTGCCTTCTGCGAAGAAGCCAGGCACATGGCTGGACAGACAAACACCGGGTACATTCAAATGCGGGCACTGCTCTGTGTGTAAATATGTCAATCAAAGCAAAGCAGTAGTCAGTGTAGTCACAGGAATCCAACACCCCATGAAAGAGTTCACCAACTGCTCCACAAAAGGTGTAGTATATGTACTCACATGTACATGTCCCCTTAACTATGTGGGCAAGACTATTAGACCCCTTAGAGAAAGGATGAGAGAGCATGTGGGTGATATAATCCATGGCAGGGATACTCCAATAGGACTACACTGCAAAGAAGTGCATAATTGTGACCCTAGACATATTTCATTCCAGGTCCTTGACGTCATCAAACCGAACGTGAGAGGTGGTGACTGGGAGAACCTCATTCTACGCAAAGAAGCAGAATGGACATTTAGAATGAGATCCCTTAAACCGCACTGACTCAATGACTATATCCAATATAGCAGTTACATTTAACTATATGTGCTTTACAGACACTTGGGCGTAAGGATGCACATATATGACCAGACCGTTGTTTGCAGCCCGCACGAATGTCTATAAAGATGGGACGTGATCCTATCCTCTTCACATGGTGTGCACATATGCACAGATGCTTAGTACCAGCCTGTTACCTGCAGCCCGTGTCAGTATCTGAAAAGATGGGTCATGGCATGTCTAGACCTTCACAGCAGTGTCCATGTGGGTTATGGAGTTGGGTGTGACCTTCCGGGCACTGCACCACTAATGACTGGTGGGCAGAACGAGATTTGCATGCTGGGCATGTACCTAGCTGCCTATTCACCAATAACTTGAGATTGCTGGACTTTGGTCTATTCCCATTTGAGCTATGCTCAATACGTCCTGTCACTGCTTTGCTTCATATATAGAGTATGCACTGATTAAGTTAATATTATGACTGCGATACCAGCACATGTATGTTCGGACTTCTCTCTCGCTGTATCATGCGTCACTGTCACATGATCGGGAATCCCGTACTAGCTGACACTCAGGGCGGGCGGAGCCTGAGCCGCGTGCCTGCTATTTGAGGCTATGTTCACACTACGTATATTTCAGGCAGTATTTGGTCCTCTTGTCAGGTCCTTATAGCAACCGAAACCAGGAGTGGATTGAAAACACAGAAAGGATCTGTTCACACAATGTTGAAACTGAGTGGATGGCCGTCATATAATAGTAAATAACTGCCATTATTTCAATATAACAGCCGTTGTTTTAAAATAACAGCAAATATTTGCCATTAAATGACGACCATCCACTCAATTACAACATTATGTAAACAGATCCTTTCTGTGTTTTCAATCCACTCCTGGTTTTGGTTGCTATACAGCCTCAAATATACAGCCTCAAATATACATAGTGTGAACCCAGCCTAAACCTGTACCAGAACATGGCCGCCATCAGAGCCATGCAGACACCACTCCACACCACTCCTAGCTACGTCCCTGATGAATGCCCTAGCAGGAAACGCGTTGGACGCAGGAGACTAGTCCGCTGACTGGTAACTCTGACCTGTGAGAGCCTCAGAATCACGGCAACCCCTTCGCTGCACACACATTGCATAATCCCCGATGCATGGGAATACTCACACTGTTGTGATAAGCAATCTGGGACTGTTGGCTCTCCATGCTTGGTCACTAAATGCTATCTGGCCATCTATTGGACTAATACACTGGTACAGTATGATACTTTTTTGTACCGATGTCACTGTAAATAAATGAGCACTTTTGCAATCATAAGTTTTCATGATCCACGGTCTTTACCTACTTGAACTATATGAAAACCAACATTTATACCAATGAGACTGTATTGAGAACATAGCCATACACAGTATACTAGAAAACTAGATTGTGAGTCAAAAATTGTAAGAACAGTGTTAATGTACATACAGTACATTATGTCGGAAAGCAGCCCCTTTCACTTCAATATATAATATTAAATTGATATAACGTATCATGCTTTTTGCATCATTAAGCAACAAAAAAATGGCCATCTAAAATCCCTGCTCCAGATGCTACTATTTATAAAGTTTTATGAGAGGCTTAGTTCTACATACTACTGTGAATCTGCCATTGGCCATAATACATGAAATAATTTGGCTTCGGATATCTTGTTTACTCTAATAATATTCCTGCAAAAGCTCCTGCTGGCATACAATTTGCCCGAGTAATGCAGACTATAAATACTTCCAATGCATTTCTCTTTGTAAAAAATAAAATAATGTTTTATAAGACTGAATAAGATGACTATGTATTAAATGTGACAACAACCAATCAAAAGCATTTATTTTTATGGAAGCAAACTAAAATGTGTTATGCTCATGTTCCTGCTTTTCTTCAGAATAAATAAACCTACTGTTGGAGTATAAGGTTTATCATCTGTAATATCCACGGAGGATTACAAACACGCACCTGAATTTTCCATGACGTTTGTAAGGACTTTCAATGGATAAACAGATCTTTTCCAACTCATAACATGGAGATTCCTGCTTTAGTTGAACCTTGAAATATGAAAAATTACAGTTAATAATTTATCAGTTGATACAAAACCATGACTATAACTTTGATCCTTGGAATACTTAGAAGCCGCTAACTACTTTCTTAGCATTTCATTTTCAACAACATATGAGCTCTATGACTTAAACAGAACACAGGGATCTCGAGGTTATCACTGCACTCCGTGAAAGATATTTCTAAATGTAAAATGTCATGCAGTTCTCCTTCACCGCCTTCTCTTAGTGGCTACAAAGGCAGAAGTAGAAGGGCAGCCAAAGAACAACTGTCAGGATACTGAAGTCAGGATAGTAAATCAATGACAAGTAATGACTCCAACTTCCTCTCATCCTCAGACTCATATTACCCTTTTCCTATTTGTAGCACACGATGGATCAGGCGACATTTACATAACACTGTTTGTTGGAATATTTCTTATTGTTGGTTAGTTCATACACCTTTCAGTATACAAAAACCTGCTGAACATTTTGTATTTTCTGCATAGTGTGAAGTGACTTCACATAAACTGCGCAACTTTATCTCCAGGGTTAGGAAAAAACATAGCTGCTTTCTTCCAGAAAAAGCACCACTCTTGTCTTCAGTCTGTGTGTGGTATTGCAGCTCAATTTCAATGAGGTGAATAGAGCTGTAATATAATAATACATCCCTCCTGGGGACAGGTGTGGCTCTGTTTTTGGAGGTAAGTAACTATGGCTCAGATTTATCAAAGTGTGTGTGTGTGGATAGAAACTGGTGTACACTGCCTATATCAACCAATTAGAGCTCAGCTTTCAGCTCTGGTAAAATAAAAGCTGAGCTGTGATTGGTTCCTTTGGACAGTTTACACCAGTGTCTGTTTTACACAGTTTGATAAACCTGGGCCTATGTTTTTGAAATCCTAGATAACCCCTTTAATTCTGTCCACTATTACCAGAATATAAAATCTCTGTTCATTTAGGTTAATATTTCCGTAAAACGACTTCTTTGTATCCTAGCAATACAGATAAAAGCAGAACGGTATTACCAGGCACTACCCTAGGCACTAAACCTGCAGACTCCCCGTCTTCACTCCCCAATTAGCATAATAATTTTCTAGTTTCTGAACATGATATTGATATTTGATCAGTCTCAGGCCGCATTCCAACATTTACTGTACGCTACCACATGCAGCCAAAGCCAGACTACCAATAGGGGTATGGCCAATAATCCTGGTAACAGCACATGACTACTAGGGACTACCATAAACACCCCCCCCCCCCCCCCCCCCCGCAAAGACCTCAGATTTACTGTCAAGTCTAAACAGGAGGTGGGAGGCTAAAGGTTTTCTTCCCCCCCCCTGCTCCCTAGTGCTGCCCCCTGCAAGGAGCTGCCCTAGGCACTGGACCATGACTGCCTAGTGATAAATACAGCCCTGTGTAAAAGGTAATTAATCTTAACATATTCTGTACCCTGAGGTATAAGTAAAAATATATACTTACCGTTGGGACTAAATCAGTCAATCTTGACTGAAGAGAGAAAGACAATGTAGCTGCTGCATTGGCAGGTTTAGATACCAGTAACATGGTTGCTTCAGCTGAGTGTAGGAATCGACTCCTATACTCTACAGTCACATCCACTTGGCTTCTGCAAAATAGATATTCAGATTTATTATTACTATTCCTGAATTGGATTACTGAAATAGTACAGCCCCATCCATCCTGTATACCTGTGTCTACCTGTATACTATACTATATAAGACTGAATATAAGTGTTATGGGGTGACTGGGCCTAAAAAAAAAATTCTGACATGATCATGATACAGGGTACAGGCACATATACAGTTACTGTAATTTATTATTTTAGATAACACTATAGTACTGACACCAAAAAGTAATGTTTGAAAGTAGCAGTCTGAAGAACAGAGTATATGCTACAAAAGCACAATTAAAGGATCAGTATTCAAAGGCACACTGCAGGTTTGGCTCATGTACTACCCTGTTTCTCCAAAATAAGCCCAACCCCAAAAATAAGCCCTACCCAAAAAATAAGCCCTACCCCAAAAATAAGCCATGGCTTGATTTTGCAGGGTTTTTGGAGTAGGCCTTAAATATAAACTCTACTCTAAAAAAAAACAGCCCGCATACAGCTATGTCAATGAACAGCTATTTTTGTTCAATCAAATGTTCAATAATTGTTTAAAAGTAGTAGAAAAAAAAACATATTACAGAATATTAAAAACTATATGAGGAAACTCATTCAAAGCCTGTTTGCTATGGGGCCTAGCCTTTTATAGTTACACCCTCTAATAGAATTGATTGTATATACTGTATTTGTATGCTATCTTTTGTCTGTCAAATGAGTAATTTACAATTCCCAAGCCTGATATATGGTATGTGATCTATAAATATTATACATAATAGATCTTTATGATGGCACTTTTTTTTATAGTTTAAAAGGGAGATAAAATAATTTGTTCATATTCGAGATTACTTTGATGAGCAGCAGTACTTGGGAAGAAGCCAGAAATACAGGCAGCTTCTGCTCGAAAAGTCATTACTGTCTCAGCAGTATTTCAGTGATGAGCTCAGTCCCATGAGAGATAAGCATTAAAAGTAAGTCATAGAAAATGATTCAAGTTTTGACCTCTAACATGTGAAAACTTTATTTTATTCATTTATGGCTTAACACATAAGAATGTCATACAGAATCACAAAAATTACAAAAGGAATTTTCTGTAACTCCATGTATAATTTTACCTTAAAGGGGTTGTCTGGTTTAAATCTTTTTCTCTCCATTCTCTCCCTTTCCCCAAGTTATACATTACTCACATGTGCTTCTAGTACCAGTTCTAGCTATTTCCTGCACTTTCATCCCTTTCCTGCAGCCCAGGAAGTCATGTAGTTCTAAAGTTTGCAATTACTGTCGACACCACTAGCTTACAGGGCACCATTTTGTGCCAATACGTTACACGGTGACTTCCCGACACTAGGCAGCACTTGCTCCACATGGCTAATCTGCATATGCATTCTGATTGGTCCAATTGTCACATGTTCCTATCTGGCCAATAACAGAGCTCTGCAGGACCTTCATCACATGCACTGTCTCAGCCAATAGAACCCCCCCCCCCCATAGCTGCTGAACGGCTCCCCAGATATAGCAGTGCTGAATGTGGCACCAGCGTCCAGATGTAGCAGAGCTGAATGTGGCACCACCACCCAGATATACAGTAGCAGAGCTGAATGTGTCACCACCCCCACATGTAGCAGAGCTGAATGTGTCACCACCACCCAGATATACAGTAGCAGAGCTGAATGTGTCACCACCCCCAAATGTAGCAGAGCTGAATGTGTCACCACCACTCAGATATACAGTAGCAGAGCTGAATGTGTCACCACCCCCAGATGTAGCAGAGCTGAATGTGTCACCACCACCCCATCCCCCCACACATGTAGCAGAGCTTAATGTGTTACCCTCTATGTCTAGAAGAGCTGAAGGTGTAACACAGATGGGGATGGATGGGGCAGGAAGCATGCCCACTTGTAACTTGTGTCTGGCCCTCCTCCTCTCCGGGCTCAGAAGACAAGGGGCTGGGCAGCCAGATGCTGATGAAGCAGAAAGGGAGAGCAGGGCTTACTGTAGGTGAGGACAAGGCCTGACCCCCACCCCTGCTCAGTCCCAGTGCATGCAGTCCAGCAGCAGCTGCAGGATCCATATGTCTGTGTGACCCAATGCTGCAAGCAGCTGCAATAAGTATAGTAATTGACTGTTATAAGCAAACAGCAGTATATTAGATAAGATACACTGCCTTACATAGAGAGTACCTGCAGTCAGTAGCATCACTGGGCAGGGGGAGGTAACTAGAAGAAATGTGGGAGACATTAGCAGCAGGGGGCTGGCTCTGGCTTGCATAGCATGCTGGTCCATGTAGTCTGAGACAGTGGGTGGGCACATCATCAGGACAAGGAAGTGAAGAGAAGATGCCTGGATAGAAAAGACTTCACTGTGGCCCCAAAAAAGAGCAGATCACAGCAAAATTTGCCAGGGGGACTTGGGTAAGCAGTAGTCACTATGCCAGCCTGTTTTTGTTTTTTTTCCATTAGAGTTGAACATCCTCTTTAAAAACTTGAACAATACTACAAGTAGCCATCTGAAGATTTTGGACTTTCAATAAATGGACACACCTGTGGTGTTTCAACAACAGTACAAGGTCTGAATCAGAAAAACAAAATACTCTGGCTTCCTGCAGCCACCACTAGGTGGAGTCTTTCTACAGTCACTGTCAAAGCTTTGTTGTTGGAATTTCCAGCAATTTAACAGGTGAGAACAATTTTATTTTATATGGTTAGCATTATTTATTTTTAACTATCCATGTTTCTCTCCATTTAAGGAAGAAATTAAGAGTTCTTAAAAAATATAGTTCCTCAAAGGGGATGCAAGGGAATGCAATTTATGCATTTAATAACAAAGAAAAACTAATCCCACTGTTCTGTTATTATATCTTTGTGCATTCCTGTATAAATAAAAATATTAAAAACATCACAGCTCCAAGAAGTTGTGTTGGGCCTTTTCTAGAGCTGATTCTAGTTTTTCTGTTGCCTGAGCTTAAAATCCATAAATGGGGTTTGCATGCAGAAAATCTGCAGTGTATAGGAGTACCAATAAATTGTACTATATACCTCTCTATAATAGTCATATAGTAATTACTGCATTCCTAGTCCTTACTGTCTTGCATTCCACAACTGTGTCCACCTGGAGTCAATGGAGCAACAGCACAGAACAGATGTGAAGGGAGTGGTGTGTAGCAAAAGATGCTACAATATATGATTTATGGCCACTCTGTGTCCTCTGCTTTACATTCACACTAGTATAAGTAAGATCTATCATTCTAAGCAAGCCTTCAATTATATCACAGAATTGTTGGATTTGGTGTCATTCAACAAAGGCCCAGGGTACAAAAATTCTAAATATATGTGACAGAGGCTTTTTCGCCTATGGTTTGGTTATCCTACCAATTTAGCCCCATGCACTTCACACTTAATGAGATGAAACTGAAACTGCACTGCCACATATGAGGTTGTAAGGTGCAGAGAATGAAGAATTCAACAGAAAACAATTCCAGGAACCCTTTCTAGAAATGTGTCTTTAAAGTGTTACTCTCATTTGTAATAACTTTTGACATGTAATCAGATCCAGAACGGGCGACAGCACAAGTCTCTTCCCAGATGTCAACCAAATGCAACTATTTCTCTTCATTACAGTCAATGAAACAAAAGAGTCAAATCTTTAAATGAGCAGGGAGCGGAGCAGTGAAATCTGCTGCGATCAGTACCCTTTGACAAGTCTGATGACATATATCAGAAGTCCAACAGAACCAGTCTGAGAAGTATGGAATAATGCCTTTGTAGACATAGAAGTGGGACTCTCGCCAGAGGATCTCCAATCCCTAACAGAAACAGTATGCCATCAAGTGAGAAGTAATCCGACAGCATCCAGTAGAATAAACATACACAGCGGCATCCATGTCAAAGTTATTGCACTTCAAAGTTCTTACAAAGGACAGAAACACTTTGATAAAACAGCGTGGAAACCAAAGGTACAACCATGTGGTATTACTGCCTTGTTTACTGTGTGGGTCCATAGAAATGTGACCATAGCCATAGCTATTTCACTGTATAAAATAACCTTAAAACTACTAATTGTTTGAGGCGTCACTTACCTCACATCAACCCCTAATATTATATAAAGCCTGTTACTGATGCCTCTGTAATATACATAGATATTCTTTTTGGGATTCCTGCCAGTGATGTGAATAGCCTTTCTATAGTCTAGTGCTTATAGGCATCTGAGGACAAGCTTATAAAATATATTGATACATATTATGACAGGAGCTGCATCCTCCTATCATTCATCCTGCTGAGTGGAAGGACTCCGACCAGTCAGAATGAAATGGTCACATCAGCAGCGCTGTTCCTGTAATACAAAATCTAATGCCAGCCTGGAACCAATTTGAAATGTTTTGTTACTCTCCCGCTGGAAACAAACCAAATGGAAATACTGTACATCAAAAAGCATTTAACTATAATAAAGGGCTGTGCAGTGCAGCAATTCTGCATGCATCACCAACAGTTCAAATCATTTTCCCTCAATTTCTTCTGCCAAATTAGCGCTGACATTCTGTAATGACAGTTAAATATGAAAAGAGTTTTCTCCCCAAACTATAAGGTGCTGAGAAGCCACTGAAATGGAAAGGGGAGGAAAAAAACAAGCAAGGTATTAACTTGTCAAAAATGTAAGCTGTTATTTTAAATTATATTATGCTTTGTACCAAAATTCATTACTGACAACTAAGTACAAGTAAATTTATAGTTGGCTGATGTAAGTTGAAGAAAAAGCAGCAATTCACAATCAATAATGGACTCATTACATTTATGTGAAAAGTTTGTCATATTCCCAAAAAAATTGTTCCAAGTAGGAAGGCTGTCTATCCAAGCTCACCTGCTATCCGACGTAATTATTTCTGAGGTCAAAGAGTTAATGGCTGGCCTACTGCTGACAATGACAACTTAGACAGGATAAGCAATCTGTACTTTAGATGCGGTCACTTATAAATAGGGCTTATTAATACTGAATGACTCATACAAGGCAACTAATTCATATGTTCAGTCAAAATGTGATTGTACTAACGGTATTGCCTTCAGCCTCATGAACTATATACCTATTAATTTAATTCTGCTATCCCTTAAAGCCAACAAGCTAGCTTATTATTCATACAACGGTTATGAACTGCAATAACTCACATTTATGGCTGATGCAAAGTACGGTATTACATCTCAATTGAACCTAAAACCATATAAGCAGTACAGAATCATAATATGGCCCCTACAGAGTGTTTGGAGCCCTACTATATCTATACCGCCAATGTCATTAAGAGCCAATGAGATGTATTTTCTGAAAAAAAATTACATCATGCTCCAATAGCTGCTGTATTATGAGAGTGTTATTTATTCCGGGTGAGTAGTCGGCACATGGAGCGCCTATAACTTGTATTACAGGGCTGCAGGGATTTCACGTGCCTTCACACAGCCATGAAGTGCATGCACTCCATGAACCAGTAAAAAAAAATATATTAGGAGTTTCATAAGTTACATTTAGGTTATACCGTATAAATATCGGGTTTGCACTCTTTATTTCAAACTCCCTGTCAATACTATGGACTCGGTCATCATATAGAGGTGAGCCATTTACAGCAATATATAGTCTATAAATGAGACAAAGATTACAGGTTGTATGGAAACAGCAGGTTTGCTTCTGAAAGGAAAGCAGCGTGGAATTCGAATTGACCGTGTAGTTATATTATTAGATCATTCCTATGGATGATGGGAGTCAGGGGCAGACACAGACTGCATAGGGCCCCTGTGCAAAAAATGTGCCTGGGCCCCCCAAGAAGCAAACCACACCAGCACACTGAGGTGCATACAAATAAAGCACTTAATGCCTCTTGTGTCACCCCCAGTCCTCCTAGTGTGTAACCTCGTCACCCCACAGTCCTGCTAGTGTGTAAGCTCTTGTGTCACCACCCCAGTCCTCCTAGTGTGTAACCTCATCACCCCTCAGTCCTGCTAGTGTGTATGCTCTTGTGTCACCCCCAGTCCTCCTAGTGTGTAACCTCGTCACCCCTCAGTCCTGCTAATGTGTAAGCTCTTGTGTCACCACCCCAGTCCTCCTAGTGTAACCTCGTCACCCCACAGTCCTGCTAGTGTGTAAGCTCGTGTCACTCCCAGTCCTCCTAGTGTAACCTCGTCACCCCACAGTCCTGCTAGTGTGTAAGCTCTTGTGCCACCCCCCCCCCAATCCTCCTCGTGTACAAGCTCATGTCACCCCCAGTTCTCCTAGTGTGAAAGCTCGTGTCACCCCCACTTCTCCTATTGTGTAAGCTGTTGTGTCACCCCTCAGTCCTCCTGGTGTAAGTTCTTGTGTCACCCTCCAGTCCTCCTAGTATATAAGCTCTTGTGTCACCCCCAGTCCTAGTCCTCCTAGTGTGTAAGCTGTTGGGTCACCCCCTAAAAGTACTGTGATCAACAACACTATATAGCACAGAACTTTTAGTTGTACCCCATACCGCGAGAGAGAGGAATTAGATGGGTAGATAGAATAGATGGATAGATAGATAGATAGAGGAGATAGACAGAAGAGAGAATCTTACCAAAGAACTGCAGCTGCATGGGGAGGATGAGAAGGAGAAAGGATGTACACAGGCCGTGCAGAGGTCACAGGTCACCACACAGAGTAAAGCCCAACCTTTGTTAGGGCCGTTCACACTACAGAATCAGTGCTGACATTCCCCACTCAGCAGCTCCAGGATGACATATAATCCTCCTCCTACAGGGGTGGGGCTAACAGAATGTGGACACATAACTCCACCCACCTGAGGACTTACTGTTTCCTCACTGGCAGGAACAGGACACAGACAGGAGGTGTGACATCACAGGAAGTAAAGAAAAGGGTATGTAGAATATACAACACCCACAGAAGTCAATGCAATGCTAGTTTATTGAAAAATCCCGTACAACCCCTTTTACATCTTAAGGCTTTGTTCCCACATTGTCTTTTTATGCAAAAGAACAGCTGTTGTTTCAAAAAGTAACGGACGTTATTTTACAATGATGGCCGTCAATCGTGATCCTGATTAACTTCCATCATTGTCAAACGGCTGTTATTTTGCCTCAAACATACATGATATTTTTTTACATTTACATGATACTGGCTCTTTTTCCTATCTCCACTTTTATTAACAGGGAATTCCAACACCATTTCCTTTTTTGAAAGCTAGTCGCTTCTTGTGACATGTCATACATTTATCTCCAAGGATACAAAATGTGTTTCAATACTTCAAGTCATTTTAGAGGATTAAGAATTAAGTACTGCTCCAGGAATAAGACAGCCAAGGAACAATAAAGAAAGATGAAGGAGGGAAAGGAGGTCAACACTGCTTTTCTTCTTGTGTAAAGAAAAAAGTGGAACAAGGTCAAGAGCAAGATGACTGCCACGTTGACAAGGAAGTGAGCTCTGACCCAGCTTTTACTCCCTGTCAACTTCAGTTTTGAGTATAAAGGATGATGTAATATGGGTCGCATGATAATGTATGCGCAATGGGAGAACACAGTAAATTTATACATGCTTTACATGTCAAAGCACATTGCTCAAGCTATTGCGGTCTCATATCAAGGTATCCAAGCATCAGAAGTCAAACAATACTAATTGTTTTTAAGCTGGAGAAAACTTCAGCAAATATACAGAAAATGAAAGCCACAGATTAGCCCCTATATAAACTAAAAAAGACAGCTAACATAGCCAATTAATGTGTGTATAGTATTTACCATGTATGAATTATGTAAACATCTGGATTTCCCCTGGTACAAATGAGGTCCTTATTATTCATAATTAATATGTAACATTTGTATATTCCATACTCAGGCTGTCTGAGCTGTCACTTTCAATGAAGACAATGAAAAAGGTTACTTACTTTGGGGCAATCATTATTGTGTTTCCTTTAGGCAATGAGAAATCAGATGACTCTCGACCTACAATTGTAGGCTGGTACGCTAATGGTTTGCTGCTTGGATTTTTCAGACGAACCTATTCCAACAACATACAATTACAAAGGTCAGACTATTGATCAGCAGTTGTGTATAGGTGAGGTACTGACAGAATTTGATTGAATACCAGCAATAAAAAATGCTGCTCACGTGTGGCCATATCAACTTAATTGTTGGGAGAAAAAAATACTGTAAAACCCTACTAAAGATTTACATTGAATGGTCACTGTATTAGAGACACTCATCTACCAGTGTGTTGGACCTTCTTCAATCTTCAGAACCACCACAACCCCTTGTGGCTTAGGAATATTGGCCCATTTTGGCCCATGATAGCTTGACTATTTCCACAAATTAGATGTGGGCGCTGCCACGCTCTAAACAGTCTGTTCCACATTTCAGGAATGGTAAAAAGGATTAGGTATAAAGAGATGGAGATAAATTTGGTTGACCACAGTGCTCAGATAAATCCTACTATCCCACCATCCATCCTCAGGTATTATGGATTATGCTAATTTTTGGGTAAGTACTTAAAACAGATTTTTTAAAATTCACCTGTCGAATACTGGTTCATAAATAGAACTTAGACCATAAATGGGTGAAAAATCCAATTATTCACCTAAAAATAGGCACAAAGCCCTCAATAAATTTCCCCTATAGTATCTCTGAAAAAAAAGCTGAAATTACTGGATCTGATGAAGGGAGTTGGAGTTTTCGAAACCCGTCATTCTTGGATTATTGCTAAAGTTGAGCGAACCTCGAGCATGCTCGAGTCGATCCAAACCCGAACTTTCGGCATTTGATTAGCGGTGGCTGCTGAAGTTGGATAAAGCCCTAAGGCTATGTGGAAAACATGGATATAGTCTTTGGCTGTATCTATGTTTTCCAGACGACCTTAGAGCTTTATCCAAGTTCAGCAGCCACCACTACTCAAATGCCTAAAGTTCGGGTTCGGATCGACTCGAACCCGAACCCGATTCGCTCATCTCTAATTATTGCTTCTATTATTTACTCAAATTCTCATAAACTACATCTATTCCTTCTGTGGAGTTACTGGGCAGCACCATCCTCATTGGCCAGCTTTTTTGCTCTACTACCTACTTAAAAAAAAAATTAAAAAAAAATCTGTCACTGCGGTTTTTGGGCTAATCCTTTATATGTCCCATTCCTTTTGAATCCACTTCTGCCTTGACTGAAAAACCATCCTATTCTTCCAAAAACAGTTTTTTTGACAAGGTAAGAGTAGTGGCAAAATGGGTTGAATTGATTAATAATGTGCAATTACCCTTTTGGGGACCTGTACAGTGAATGTAGGTGTACACAGCATCTATTATAATAACATATCATACATTTAGTGAAGAATTAAGGCACATTTTCTGGCCTAAATCACCAATAAATAAATGTGTAAAATTCATGAATCTTCTTAAGCTTACAGAGATAAAAGCTGCTACCGAACATCAAGCCTGGAAATAAAATGACTGATAGCTAAAATATCAATAGGGGTCTGTAAGTGCTTTCTTTTTTTATCATCTAAAAGTGATGAGTGCTGACTTGAAAGAAATTGGGCTTCTTACAAAATGAATGTGTCATGTCTGGAAATTGGAAATCTTGACCCCTTGAATGGCTTTCTATCTCTATTTCCGAGTTAGCCAGGTTCCAAGTGAACAGTCTACATCAAAACAGTGAGAAAAATCTGTACTGTCTCTGGTCAAGAGTCAAATTACTGTACATGATCCCAGATGACAGCCTCAGTGGTTGCCCCTGAATCACTTCTGTACAAACCTTTAACTATTATTTGGTTTGCCCATAGTGTATAGCGCTCAGGAAACAAACTCATACTATACAGCAGGAATCCTTTTGTCAAGCCTCCTTTAAGAATGAGGCTCCTCTTTTAAAGTACCTCACAAGCCACCCTAGGCAGAAATAAATACAGACAATAAGAGGCATAGTTAGAAGCTCCTAGGCTCAAATGTTGTACTTTATGTTACTGTCCATTACTTTGAAAATTGACTTGATACTACTAATAGATGCTTTGTTACCTGGCGTGAAATTGTTTGGTGAAGAGCCCCATCAAAAGTAATTGTTTTCTTAGGCACATAAAGAGGAAGTCTTTCATGCAGATACACACACAGCATTAGCATTGTCACTGGATTTGGATCACATATGTCTGTGGCCTGCATGGAAGATAAAATGTATATTGAATGTAAACAGTACACAAAATATCATTAAACTGGCTACCCTCCTTTATCAAGACTATATATCATACGTTTACAGATTTAGGCTATGTTCACACAGCGTAAAAGTACGGCCGTTGTTGTTGCCATCGACATCAAAGGCCGTACTTTGTACGCTGGAACACACTGCCCTATCTTCTATGGGATCCCGGCTGGAGCGTATACACATCGTATACGCTTCGGCCGGGATCCCATGCAGAGCCGCAAAGAACTGACATGTCAGTTTTCTGCGGCTGCAATTAACTGAATTGCAGCCGCAGAAAGACCTGTCAGTTCACACAATGAAGCGAGTGGCTCCGGCCGCTTGCTTCACTGTGTGCTATGAGAGTTCTGATGCGGGCGCACGCTGATGCACCCGCATCAGAACCCTGCGGCAGAAAAGATCATCCGGCCGTTACTGCAGTACTGTCCGGGATGATCTTTGAAGAGACTGGTCATTCCGTGACCCGGCCGGGTCATGGAACAGCCGGTCTCTTACGTAATGTGAACATAGCGTTAGGGTCAATTTACACATACAGGATCTGCAGCAGATTTGATGTCGCAGATATCAACGTAACTAAATGCTGTAACACTGCATCAAGTCCAGAACCTTTATATCTGCTGCAGATCCTGTGTGCGTGAATGTACCTCATATATTCACCGATCCACCTTGTCCCTCCAAATGAATAAGATGACATCGCTCTGCAGTGACGTCACTCTGGCGCTCATCACTGCAGAACACTGCCCCATTATTCATTAGGAGGGGCACATCGTTTGCACATTGAATAAAAGTAAAAATATCATCAAAATGGCACTGAGGATCAAGGTAAGAAAACTAACCTCATCTTCAACACCACATGTGCTATCGAACATAGCAACAGGTTAGTGTAACAATACCAGCAAAGGACCCCCTGCAATTTCACACTTATTCCCTTACCCTATACAAGGGGACAGATATTAATTTTTAAATAATTTTAATTGGCAAAGCCTTTTAAAGGATTTTTCTAGGAAAACGTGACTGATGGCCTATTAGCACCTCACCCACCATCAGCCATTGGTGGCCTATTCAGAGGAAGAGAAATTAGTCACATTTGCTTAGAAATCCCCTTTAAATAGGAATAGAATATTATGGTGACTGATCCACATCATTTTTGCAGTGGGATTAGCATACAGTATAATTAAAAAAAAAAAGTATCTGTACAATGTGAAGAAGGACAAATGTTCAGCGTTGTTCAGTTCAATTTATGTATTGGGTGTCAAATTATTTCTTTGGAGAATTAGCAATTAGCATGAAGCCGAATAAAAACAACCTTGGTATTAAGGGAACAATGACAGTTCTAACAATAAGGAAAAATTATTCCATTTTGTGCATTGCTGAGAGAGTAACTTTTCATAGGGCAGTTGAAAAATCACCTGTATGTCTATGTTAAGATTGACAGTCCGGAATGCACTGACTAGAATCAGGCAATTGTGCAGGCATTGCTCTGGGGTCTCGGGGTTAGTGTACATGTTGATGAAATGCGTTGAAATCTGAAAAAAAAAAAAAAACAATAAAAAAAACAACAACACATTTTTCTTTAAAATTTACAAAAAAGAGGACATACTGTACTTACTATAAGAAAATTAGTACTCACAAGATATGGGCAATACGCTGCCACCTGGGCAGTGAGAACAAGCCCATCTAAAAGGTCTTTATCAAAGTTCATAATCCATCTTGTGGGTGGTATGTCACCTAGACTCAAAAAAATGCATTTGTAAGTATGAATTCTTTAACTTTTAAATTATATTATTGCTAAGAAAGCTATAAGAGTATATAAAGTGCAAATCCTGTAAGGGTTGGAGAGGCCACTTGGAACGGGTAAGTATACTTTGTTTATTATGATTGCGCACCCTCTTGCCTTTCTGTCATTTTTTAGTTTCATGGGACTTCTCCTTTAATAACCAGCTTGTTTCAATCATCTACTAATCTTTCAGTAAAGTAATATTTTCTCACATTGCTTCTGATGTTTCCCCCAACTAACCTCAGATTGTGTTCTCTTGTTCTTATGTCCAGTTTCTTAAGAAAAACATGTCCCTCCTTTCCTCTAGACCAGGCATGTCCAAACTTTTTTCGAAGAGTGCCAAATTTGATGAAGTGAACATGTGCGAGGGCCGACCATTTTACATGCTACATGCTATATGCTTTATAACACAGGCAGATAATAGCAAGCTGGATACCTGGGGGGCCGTAAAAGTTCGGAACGCGGGCCGCAAATGGCCCTCCGGACGAACTTTGGACATGCCTGCTCTAGACCATACAGATTTAGGCTGCGTTCACACTACGTATATTTCAGTCAGTATATTTCAGTCAGTATTGCAACCAAAACCAGGAGTGGATTAAAAACACAGAAAGGATCTGTTCACACAATGTTGAAATTGAGTAGATGGCCGCCATATAACAGTAAATAACGGCCATTATTTCAATATAACAGCCGTTGTTTTAAAATAACAGCAAATATTTGCCATTATATGGCGGCCATCCACTCAATTTCAACATTGTGTGAACAGATCCTTTCTGTGTTTTTAATTCACTCCTGGTTTTGGTTGCAATACTGACTGAAATATACATATACTGACTGAAATATACGTAGTGTGAACCCAGCCTTACATAGACTACTTCATGGTATGTGGTCTCCTGTGCCCAATTGCACAGCATGCTTGTGATTTGTACAGCACATCCTATGACACAGGGAACCACAAGACTAGTCACTCTAGAATGGAGGGGAGGTGCTTAAAGGAGTTCCCTGTCTCAAACCCAAGGAAAGGGATTATCGAGCCCCACTGCATTTTGGGCTGACTTAAAGGAGAAGTCCCGCCATTTTGAAAATCCGGCAGTCGCCGGCAGGTCCCTCCGATGACCACAGGCACAGGGAGGGTGGGCACTAGTTATCAAATTCCCCCCTGCCAGATTTTTTAAATAGCCAGACTTTTAAGCAGTTAAACTTACTTGCCTGACAGTGCCAAGTTCCAGTTACGCATCGGTAACTACAGTACATCCATTTTTACATGCAGGGAATGATCAATTGCTAGAAGCAGATCACCAACACTTACCATCTAATCTGGCTGATAAATGAGTGTAACTACTTTTTCTCAGTTATACTACTCCTATTAAAGGTGTTATCCAGCCCTACATAAACATGGCCGCTTTCTTTTAGAGACAGTATCACTCTTGTCTCCAGTTTAGGTGGGGTTTGTAACTCAGTTCCATTGAAGTCAATGGAGCTTAATTGCAAACAACACCTTACCTGGAGACAAGCGTGGTGCTGTCTCTGGAAGAAAGCGGCCATATTTTGTAGCGCTGGATAACCCCTTTAACATTAACACGCTTAAACTTCTTCCTGTGTCATTTATTTGGCACTGTCAGAGGTTT
This sequence comes from Dendropsophus ebraccatus, assembly GCF_027789765.1. Classification (NCBI taxonomy): domain Eukaryota; kingdom Metazoa; phylum Chordata; class Amphibia; order Anura; family Hylidae; genus Dendropsophus; species Dendropsophus ebraccatus. Next base: position 113,632,748 of record NC_091458.1, read on the forward strand.
AAATTGGGGTCAAAAGTGCTGACAGATTCTCTTTAAACAAATAAAACCATAGACTGGAGGTAGAAGAACTTCTATAGATTATGCAGAGCGCTGGTTTCTGATAATGAATGTGCCACACAATGCTAAGTGACACATATTAATTTTTTGAGCAGAGTGATAATGTTCAGAAAACAATGGACTGGAACCATGATCCTTTCACTGCCTAACAACTACTGTTTTCTTATAAGAATGAATAAAATCAAGCTTCCAATACTGTATGAATAAACCAATAAGATGACAGCACTGAACCTTGTGTGAGAATGGAGAAGCAATATCTCAAATACACACAAAACTAATTACAGGTGTCTGAATAGAAAATCTAAGCTGTAAGATGGCTTATAGCCACAGCCATTCTCATAACCCTACAATATAGACTTCATTTGCTTCTCGGAGATAACACTGGCAAGCAATAATAATAAATACAATTCATAATGTACAATACTTCTATTATCTGGTTCAAACTGTTTTTTTTTTTTTGGAGAGCATTATCTTTTAACCATGAGACTCAAAAAGTCAATCTGTAGGGAGGTCAATCTGTAATCACTGGAAATAAATGCATAATCCAATTATAACAAAAAAAGATATTATGAAAGCAGAGTAGAATGGTAAAAAAAAAAAAAAACAGATTTCCGAGAATTAGAGAGTTAAACAATGCGAAGCAAAGTGACACGCTCATTGTACTACTTCAATGCAAATGTTTATTTATACTGAAAACTATTATATCCATTTTCTCTATATTCAAGAAAATTATAATCATCAAGGCACAGTTACAAATGATCAGACCAGCATTATGCTGCCTTCTGCTGTGTAAGAGAGGGATCAACGCAATGCATTAGTCTATATACAATGCATTTGAAACACGAAAAAAAGTTTTCCCCATCAATCTGCCCTAACGGCTGTGTTAACACACACACATACACACATATTCACCAATTAAAGGCTATGTTCACACAACCTCAAAATTAAAGAAAAGGTGCTGATTTTGATATCTAAAAAAACGTCAGTTTTTGCCGCAATTTAACTGACTGCAATGGCAATGCATTAAAGTCTATTGAAGTCAATGGGAAGTCCAATGCACACAATGCATTAAATAACAGACGTTTTTACTGCAGACGTCAAAATAATGATCATGATCATTTTTTTTGGATGTCTTTTGCAAACAGTGGACGTTTTTATTAGTTGTGCACACACAGTTTTTCTTTTCTCACTGTTCTTTCTCCGTTTTTCCTTTTAAATTTATTGGACTTTTCAATTAAGCCGCATCCAAAGGCCAATTAGTAGCCCTAACTAGAATAATGTCCTAGCAGCCGTCATTGCAAGGGAAGGCTAGACAGCTTAATGACGTCTGTTATTTTAGACTCAAAATGATGGATGTCATTTTAAAAGGAGCTGAAAAAACGTTGTGTGAACATAGCCTATCTGAGATTTTTTAAGCCAAACCAAGGAATGGATTTGAAGAGGAGAAATCTGTCTTTCCTTTATCACCTGTTCTCTGGTTATAGTCTGTTCCTAGTTTTGGCTTCAAAAATCAGTCATATAAATTGGTCAATTATCTGAGTGTGTAAATGCAGCCTAAGGCTATGTTCACACTGCGTATATGTGCGGCCGGACATATACGTGGTAAACTCCGGCCGGAGATTTACGCTACTTGCGGCCAGCTACGTACGGACCGCGAACTTACGCCCGAAGTCTACTTACGCTTCCCGAGCGCCCTACGTAGCGATCTGACAGCGTTCTTTTACTTGGAAAGCTTCGCCTAGCCCCGGACACCCCACAGAACCTTTTGGATCGGCACAAAAAGCTGCAAAAATGAAGAAATCACCACTACGTACGGGACCGCATGTAACGCTACGGGCGTAAGTTACGGCATTTTCGTCCGCAAACAATGGTCTGGTTCATTTTTTACGCTGCCGCGTACGATCCGGGCGTAAGTTCGTACGTAGTGTGAACTGTGCAGCCGTACTTCGTATACTTTCCATTGTACGCAAACTACGTAAGTCTCCGGCCGCTTATTCACGGAACGCGCTACAGCCGGAAACTTATGTAGTGTGAACATAGCCTAATACCGTATAATGAGAAAGTGAAAACAGAATTTTTGCTAATTTATTAAAAAGGAAAAACTAACATTTTGCATAGACATAAGTAATAGGACCCTCTGCTGTGACGCTTGAAATTTATCTCTAGGGCCTGCCATTTCTCAATATCTTTCAGATATTTCTCCACCTGATTTGGGGTCACCTGTGGTAAATTTGGACATGATTTTGAAACACAGGACCCTGTTTATATTAGGTCTCACAGCTGAAAATGCAAATCAGAGTGAGAAAAGCCATGTGGTGTAAAGAACTGCCTGTGGAGCGCAGAGACAGTTTTGTACAAAGGAACAGATCTACAAAAGCTTAAAAAAAAAAAACAAGATGGTTATTTTGAACATAAAACAAAAGACTGGTCATGGTAAAGAAAAAGCTGAGGGAAGTGCTGAGGACTTGAGTTAAAGGTTCACCTTCCAACAAGACTATGGGAGAGATTTATCAAACATGGTGTAAAGTGAAACTGGCTCAGTTGCCCCTAAACACCAATCAGATTCCCCCTTTCATTTTCCAAGGAGTTTGTGAGGAATGTAAAGCGGAATCTGAATGGTTACTAGGGTCAACTGAGCCAGTTTCACTTTACACCATGTTTGATAAATCTCCTCCATGACTCTAAGCAAACAGCGAAGACAGAAACCAGTGGCTGAAGAAGTTAGATGCAGCCCTAGGGAGTTCTGGAAATCAAAGATAAAACCTATGGCTGTACCCATGTTTTCCAGGACTCCCTAAGGCTGCATCCAACTTTGTCAGCCACCAGTATTCAAATGCTGAGCTATCTGATTCAAGCATGCTCGAGTTGCACTCGGCTCTACCCATTACTATTGAGATAGCTAATTTTACCTGCAGTACTATGAAAAGTCACTGAGCTCTGTATCACATGAGGCACTAAGAAATAAATGTTGTATACAACAAGCACATGAAATTGGTCAGTGTATTTATAGTATCACTGTCCACATGGTCATTGTGTAGGCTATAAACCATGGAATGGACGCTTGTATATGTCTCCACTTCCAATAACCATTGAATAATGCAGTAAAAGTGTGCTATTCACCAGTGATGTCTCTAGTCAGGTAACTTATTTTAATTTCAGATTTGAGGAACACTAATACAAACATCTTAAAATGTCCTTCCTATGCCTAGAGCTTGGGGTGAAAGATGAAGCTGGCACATGTAAAGCGGGATTGATTTGCATTAAATTGTTACTGAAGTCAGTTTTGATATGGTCAAGGCAATTTTCTCATTGTGTCCCTCAGTTTATGCCTGAATGCTCACATACAGCTGTCATGTATTGCATTGTGTAGTCCCAAGATTAATATGCAGTGAAAAAAACATGATTTTATACAGTAACCAATATAGCTGTCAGTGTTATTGTTTTTGTGTTTTATTATTACTATTTCTGAACATTGTTAATTTTGCACATTTAGTCACATTTACTCGAGAAAACCTATTTAACTCAATAAGTCAATAATATGATCTCTTACATATTAGCTGATCATAACAATGGGCTAGTGTAAATGGGAATTGAAGGGGTACTCCAGTATTTTTTTTTCTTTCAAATCAACTGGTTTTAGAAAGTTCTACAGATTTTTTAATTTACTTCTCTTTACAAATCTAAAGACTTCCGGTACTTATCAGCTGCTATTTTCCCTAATACCAGGAAGCAGTATTTTCTTTCCAGTCTGACACAGTGTTCTCTACTGTCATCTCAGTCTGTAAAAGGTACTGTCCAAAGCAGGAGAGGTTTTCTATGGGGATTTGCAACTGATCTGAACAGTTCCTGACATGGACAGAGGAGTCAGCAGAGAGCACTGTGTCAGACTGGAAAGAAAACACCACTTCCTGCAGGACATACAGCAGATAAGTATGGGAAGGCTTGAGATTTGTAAATAGAGAAATATTATGAGACTGTAAAACCCTTCACTTATTTCCCCTCTCTTTTCAAAGCCAGAGGCATCCTGTGTAATGTAGCCCGCAGAAGGAGCACATAAAAAAAAAAAAATAGCTATATACAAGGCACACACAAGAGCTTCCACGATATTTGTCATAATAGGTAAAACTGGCGGAAATTACCCAGCCTCCGTGTCATACTGGCAGTCTATGAGTCTTGTGCGCCTCCTCAATCCACGCGGAAGGATTGTCTGGTTATGCTGGGTTGTCATGACAACTGCTATACAGTATATATTAAACATTCTTTTTTTTTTGTTGTTCAACAATAAGTGTTGATTACTCTTTGGGAGCAAAAATTAATATGAGACACTGCCTTTTTTTCGGGGAAACAGGGTAAAAGTCTACTTTATACTACTACGCTAATAAAGTTTTATTAAATTAAATTTACACAAAAAAGATCTTGTGTTCTGTTTATAAATGGGAGGTTTTGTAGCCATAATAAATTAAGAGTAAAATGTGGCTGAATTACAGCAATGTGAAAAGGTATATTGGTATGATTTTTCACTCCAGTAAATAGTAATGTATCGTGCATTGACCTCTACTATATACTGTGTGAAGCTGTAGATTACTATTAAAATCCATGGCCCCTTTATTTTCCCATAGTCTGCTGCAATGTTTGTTTGGCATGAACCATTTGTCTATTAGCAATCCTTTACTTCTATGGTGTGCGGGAAAAGTGTAAACAATCATCAAAAGCTAAAGTAAGCATCACACTATTTTTTCATTACATTGGATTAAAAGTCTGATGGATTTCATCAACATCAGCTTATTTTAATAAAGAAGAATTAACACACACGTCTGTGTACACAACTCTGACCTTTTAAATACTGGAAGAGGTTTTTTACATAAAATATTAAGATTTTGTTTTTTATTGACAAAACTTTCTGATTTATTTTTTTAGACTAGGATTTAAAAACTGACCCTGACCCTAAGCTAATCAGTTGACCTCACAGACACCACTTAGATCCACCCAGTGGTGAGGCATTAGTATGTATGATATTAAAGGGGTATTCCAGGAAAATATAAAAAAAAAAAAAACTGTGAGGGTAGGCGGCTGTAGGGACATAACAATTAAGTCATATTTACCTGTCTCGGTGCTCCCATATACTTACTTGCCTGCTGGTCTCCTATATCTTCTGGCCCCATGACGTTACATCCTGCTTAGAAAACCCTGTAAGTGACTGAGGCGGAACACCTCTGCAGTACAGGATTCGGGAGAGTGCTGTACTCAGTTCTCTCCAGTGGCTCCATAGAGAATGTATAGAGCCGCGGGTCACCGCCAATTGAAAACAAAGGAGTCGGGGGCTGATCTGGAGATCTACAGAGTGCACGAAGGTCACCTCCCCCCACCACCACCACTATCTCTTACTTGTCCCCTATACTGTGGCTAGGGGACAAGTAGGTTTTAATCAGAAAAGCCCTTTAATTTTCAATTCACTTTTTTTTTTTTAAATGAGGCAACAAGGGAAAGGAGAGATACGAGAGAAGGGGTAATAAAGTGTTAAACACTTCAGAGATTACACTGAGGTGTGAACCAGCACAGGGAGGTAAGTTTCATTTTGAGTTTTTGTAATCAGATCTCCTCTCTTCCATTTACTACCCACACAGTAACACTACAAACATTTCAATTTGCTCACCTTTTTTACAATTTCTCCACACCACCTTTCTCATCTTTTCATAGCGGACATTGAGCCAAGTAAGAAGAATTCTCTCAGATGTTGAATATATGTTGCTCGATAAAGGCTCTGAACTGATTTTTGGCATGCAATCTATCACACTGTCATCATCACTCTTTCTCTGTGTAATGCGTGAAAGGATGAACACCTGAAAAAAGAAGGCACAGCATTAAAAACAGGCTGCCTCAATTTGATTGCTTAGAGGATACGATACTCTGAAAGAATTGATTAAAGAGAACAATGTTAACAAAATAATAACAAGTAATAAAAAAAAAAGTTAAGTAAAATATTAGTTAAAAACAAATCAATATTTAACTAACAGTAACTTTGTGTTTATTATACATGTGTTTCTTTAGTCCCCACTGTTTATATAGAAAAAAAAGAGGGAAAGCGCTCCATGGCGAGGATCAACTAAACAAGGGTGAAAAACTGGGGTGCACAGATTGAGTTGTGTTAGCAGGGAGGCACAACACTTGTAAGCACATATACAGCGGACCGCAGCTACTTCCAATCTCCACCAGGGAATAATAGAAGAAAACAGCCTCCAACCACACAACAAGGGTCATAGGGCGCAGGTCCGACACAGATGGTGACAAGGTAAGTATCCAGATATGGAATGTTCTATTATTAAAAAGACCCAACATGTTTCGGAACCGCACCGGTTCCTTTTTCAAGAGTCATATCTATGACTAATACTGTACACTGAACAATTTTACTATAAAGTGGGCAACCCCTTTAAGGTCCGTGATTTATTTCTTGTCTGTATTATATGCTAATATAGTGTTTAAAGGTCAAGGATGTAAAGATGCTACCAAGTCTGAATGTCTGCACCCTAATCCTGGCCCAGCTAGGCTTGAGTGATGTCCTTAGGGAAAAGGAACATCATCACAAGGCTATTGTCTAGGACTTCAATCAAGCCTGACCTGGCTGTTGTCTTTCTGCAGACTCTTCCCTTCTTTAACTTTAAAAGGTTCATTAACTTACGGGGCAAGCAGGGATCACATTTCTGGCGTGTCAGGTACTGGTGCTAGTTAAGGGAGAAAAAGTTTTTTGACAATTTCCATTTAATTTCACTATTTCGACTACTGACGAGAAGCAAGAGGTAGTTGCATGCCAAACAATGATTAAAACGATATATAACATGTATAACTTATATTGTATCTGATGGCCTATAAAAAATTCAAACCATTGTTAACAAATATACGTTCCTTAAAATCGCTCCATTCCCATGCTTATAACGCTTTTATCCTTTGGTCTATGGGGCTGTGTGAGGCGTAATTTTTTGCGCAATGATGTGTTCTTTCTATCGGTACCTTGATTGCGCATATACGACTTTTTGATCGCTTTTTATTACATTTTTTCTGGATTTGATGCGACCAAAAATGCGCAATTTTGCACTTTGGGATTTTTTTGCGCTGACGCTGTTTACCGTGCAAGATAAGGAATGTGATTAATTAATAGTTCGGGCGATTACGCACGCGGCGATACCAAACATGTTTATTTATTTATTTATTTGTTTACTTTTATTTAAAACCTGGGAAAAGGGGGGTGATTCAGACTTTTATTAGGGAAGGGGGCTTTTTACTATAAACAACACTTTTTTTTTTTTTACACTTCTACTAGAAGCCCCCATGGGGGACTTCTAGTGTATATACTTTGATCTCTCATTGAGATCTCTGCAGCATAGATATGCTGCAGAGATCCATGAGTTAGGCACTCGTTTACTTCCGGCTGCTGCAGCCAGAAGTAAACGAGTGCCGAGTCGGGGGCGGCACCATCTTGGACGAGTCCCCGGCCGGCATCAGTAACGGAGATCGCTCCTCCGGGATAACGTCCCGGAGGAGCGATCTCCCCCACTAGACACCAGGGAAAGGTTGCCTCCGGTAATCGGAGGCAGCTGTCAACTTTGACAGCTGCCTCCGATTAGCTAATTAGCGGGCATGGCGATCAGACCGTGCCCGCTAATAGCGGCGGTCCCGGGCTACACGCGGCACTCGGGACCGCGGCCCCGCTTTGAAGTGCTAATGAGGACATATGACGTACCGGTACGTCATATGTCCTTAAGAGGTTAAAATGTATGGTCTACAGGGGCCAATAATAAAGAGGAATATGCAAAAAAGCCTGTGGAGCCTCATTTAAGAGTCTCGAAACACAGGATAGGCCAGATATCCCTCCAGGAAGGGCCCAGCCAAGGGGTGGCTGGGTCCTTCCCGGAGGGATTTCTGGCTAGTCCTGTGTTTTGAGACTCTTAAATGAGGCCCCACAGGCTCTTTTTTTGCATATTGATGTTTCACAGCGAGCGATGCACCTAGGATTTTACTGCATTGAGCGCTTTCACTAGCAGCTGGCAGTGTTATCTTTGGCTGGTCTCCCTGAGATCAGTGATCTGTTTCTCTTATGATAATAAAGAGCCACTATCAGGAATAACACTTTTCACATATCTTTCTGACATATCTACAATTTTGGCTGGTTGAGGGTCTGAGTGTTCAGACTGTAGCCGATCAAAAGAATAAACTGGGAAAAGTCACACTCAGCATATTCCTCTTGTGTCACGTGAGGAGACGGACGCATAATAAGTCTGTGGGGCATGTCCCTTCACATAGACACAGAGCAAGAAGAGGATCGTGCGGCAGCGTAGCTGTTTCCCCACTCATTCACCTGATTGGTCAGAACACTTAGGGGACATTTATTAAGTCCGACGTTTTTTACGCCGGACTTAAAAATGTCCCCGCATCTCCAGCGCTATGGAGATTTATGTAGAGGCGGACTGCCTCTACATAAATCCCGGGCGCTCCGGTGCGCACAGCCGAAAACCTATGCCACCTGAGGGCTGGAGTAGGTTTTCGGCGTATCTTTAAGTGAAAAAAATGCTGAATCGCGCGGATGATAAGTCCGCGCCCCCCGTCTCTATATACTCTCTCTCTCTCTCATATATATATATATATGTATATATATATATATATATATATACATACATACATACACACCCCTTGGACTAACCACAGAGCATCTGTAATTACATTTTAAGTTTTTACTATTTTAAATTGTTGATATTTATTTAAAACATAATACAATACACAGACAGCTGTTAAAGTATACCTACTGTAAATATGCCAAAACAACAGGCAATAGAGGCATACAGCTCCAGGCCTTTCAACAGGCCCAGTCTGTCCTCAAAAGGCCCGAACTCTATCACAACAAATAACTGGCTTACAAGGGGGGCTCCAAACCTTTGAACTAAAACATGCTATTACTACATCATACTGCCATTAATATAGTAAGAGAAAAATAGAAGGAATTTCTTCACTACACCATTGAAAATTACAATATGCTGTAGAGCCAGATTTGCTCCTGTTCATCGGTGTGACAGCACATAATCTTTTACATAGAAATACATGCCAATGTGAAGCTGTAAACTCTAAAGATAAGTGACAGCGAAGCCTCTCTATTTCCCTAAGCACATGGCTCCTCATAATGACAAGAAGATCTGCAGCTTGTGAAGAATGTCCTAAGATACAGTACATGCACTGGACACAAATAAGTGGACCACAATAAGGTTTTCAGGCTTTTATTTTTTTATTTACTATACATGATGATTAACCTTTATGGCTATATGGGAGACAACCAATTATCATATATACTTTCCCCAGTGGCAATAAAAACTTAGATTTTATTAAATAGCAGTTATTAAATGTTCATATAATTCAATAAGTGTATTGCCCAAGAAAAAATAACAATAAATATGTAATACAATATATGTACCCAGAAATGGCTCCTGCAAAATACAAGGCATATATATAGTCACACATGAGAAAAAAAAAAATGCTTTGACTGATGGATTTTTTTTTTTTTTACCAGTCTTTAAAGTTAAAATAAGTTCTGGTATTAGGGGTTAAAATACCAGAACATTTTATTAAAGTATTGTATTGTCCCCCAAAAGTTATACAAATCACCAATATACACTTATTATGGGAAATGCTTATAAAGTGTTTTTTTCCCTGTACTTACTACTGCATCAAGGCTTCACTTCCTGGATTAAATGGTGATGTCACGACCCGACTCCCAGAGATGTGCTGGCTGTGGCTGCTGGAGACGATGATGGCAGAGAGATGCTCAGTGTACCTCCAGTGCCCTGAGTCCCTCAGTGTCCCCCTGCCATCATCCTCTCCAGCAGCCACAGCCCGCACAGCTCTGGAAGTCGGGTCGTGACATCACCATTTTATCAAGGAAGTAGTGCCTTGATGCAATAGTAAGTGCAGGGGAAAAAGCACTTTGTGTGCATTTCCCGTAATAAGTGTATATTGGTGATTTGTATAACTTTTGGGGGGCAATGCTATACTTTAATAAAAATTTTGCCGAACTTCTCCTTTAATATACTAATAGGATTTACTTAAATGTGTTTCCTCATCTCCCCACATTCAGATCAGTACCGCTATCACTTCCTGGTTTGGTGAGGGGAGAGATGCAGCAATGCTGAGCTGAATAAGCTTGGCATAGCTGTGTCTCTGACATTACACGTCCCTGTAGACATGTGGGATGTTAGAGGGAGATAAAGAAGAAGCAAAAACATACTTACCAGGTCCCAACCACCCGAGTCTTGTCACTACCTGGCCCCGCTCATAGACCAGAGATTAGTGATCGGAATTCTAGGCAAAGAACTGTCAACTCTACAGTAACAGAGTATGGTCAAAATGCTAAACTAAGCAATTCTGCTATTGAAAAACAATGTTTTTTTTTGTTTGTTTGTTTTTTTAAATTCAGTTCAATAACATTTGCTCCTTTCCTAGACCTAGACATGAATCTTTTAATTATTATCAGGTATAGTATGGAGTACGCAATTCTATATTAACTATACCCCATCCCCATTCCCACCCCCCACCCCCTCCCCTTGGACACCATTAAAAAACAATGTTTAGTTTTGCATTATCTACAACCTATTTAATGTTACACAGAAGAGAATATTTCTATAGGGTATATTTACACGTACAGTATCACAGCAGATCTTGCGACGCAGGTTTCGTGCAGTGTAATCAGCTTTTATACTGATTACTATCAAAGTCAATGGCACTCCATTCTTGCCACAGATTTTCTTTACACTGCGAGAATATAGTGCCATAGACTCTCCTCTCCCTTGAAGGGACATTTTAACTTCTGAGAAGTGTTTTGTTTTTAACTTCTATGTTCTAGTTTAGGCAATGTTGACAATACAATAAAAAAAAAACAGAAAAGGCATCCACTTTTACTATTTAAAAAGATGTCCATTATTGCTGCAATTTAATATATGTCAATGCAATGCATTGAAGTCTATAGAATGACGGACGTCCAATGCACATAATGGATTAAATAACAGGCATCTGTGCGGATGTCAAAATTATGATCATGACAATTATTTTCGGACATCTTTTGCAAACCGTTATTTTTTGGTTGTTCACACACAGTTTTTCTTTTTTCCCCATCCTTTCACCATTTTTACAATTAAATTTAATGGACTTTTAGATTAAAGACACATCCAAAGGGCAATTAGTCCCCCTGAACTAGAATAATGTACCAGCAGCTGTCATTGTACTGACGGGCGGCAAAACAGCTAAATGACTGACGCCATTTTTTTCATTGAAAAAATGGAGAGGAAAAAATATAGTGTGAACATTTCCTATCACTGAACACAAAAACTTTTTCTTTTTCCATTTTTAATGTGACTGCTAAGTGGTTAACCCCTTGCCTCCGCAGCCTGTTTTGGCCTTAATGACCAGGCTCATTTTTCAAAATCTGACCTGTCTCACTTTATGCTCTTATAGCTCAGTGATGCTTTAACGTATGCTAGCGATTCTGAGATTGTTTTTTCGTCACATATGGCACTTTATATTAGTGGCAAAATTTGGTCATTACTTTGTGTGTTTTTTGTGAAAAACATCAAAATATCATGAAAAATTTGAAAATTTTGCATTTTATGAACTTATGAAATTCTCTGCTTCTAAAAAAGGAAGTCATAGCACATAAATTAGTTACTAAATCACATTACCAATATGTTCTCTTTATTCTGGCATAATTTGGGAAACATATTTTACTTTTTTAGGCTGTTATGGGGCTTAGAAATTTATTAGCAAATTATCACATTTTCATAAAATTTCCAAAACTGATTTTTTTAGGGACCAGTTCTTTTTTTAAGTGGGTTTAGGAGGCTTGTATACTGGAAACCCCCATAAGTGACCCCATTTTGGAAACTAGACACCTTAAAGAATTAATCTAGTGGTATAATGAGCATTTTAACCCTACAGGGGCTGGAGGAAAGTATTCACAATTAGGCCTTAAAAAAAATCGAAAATTTTAATTTTCCAATAATATATATGTTTAGATTAAAGTTTCTCCTTTCCAAAAGGAACATGAGAGAATCTGCACCCCAAAATTTGTAACGCAGGTTCTCTTGAGTACAACGGTACCCCATATGTGGGCGTAAACCACTGTATGGGCACACAGCCGGGCTCAGAAGGGAAGGAGCGCCAATTAGCTTTTTTAAAAAGTTTGAGCGCCAGGTGCGTTTGCAGTGCCCCTGTAGTGTCAGCAGAATAGAATCCCCCCAAAAGTCACTCCATTTTCGAAAGTACACCCCTCAAAGAATTCATCTTGGGGTAGGATGAGCATTTTGACCCCACATGCATTAGAGGAAAGTATTCAAAATTAGACAGTAAAAATGAAAAACACGAATTTTTCCAATAATATGTTCGTTTAGTTTGAAATTTCTCAATTTCACAAGGAAAAAGAGAAAAAAAGTACCCCAAAAATTGTAACGCAGGTTCTCCTGAATACAACGGTACCCCATAGGTGGGCGTAAACCACTGTATGGGCACACAGCGGGGCTCAGAAGGGAAGGAGCGCCAATTAGCATTTTCAGTGCGGATTTTGCTGAAGAAGTTTCTGAGCGCCAGGTGCGTTTGCAGCGCCCCTGTAGTGTCCGTAGAAAAGAACCCCCCCAAAAGTCACCCCATTTTGGAAAGTACACCCCTCAAAGAATTCATCTTGGGGTGTGGTGACCATTTTGACCCCACAGGTATTAGAGCAAAGTATTTAAAATTAGACAGTAAAAATGAAAAACTCGATTTTTTCCAATAATATGTTCGTTTAGTTTAAAATTTCTCAATTTCACAAGGAACATGAGAGAATCCGCACCCCAAAAATTGTAACGCAGGTTCTCCTGAGTACAACGGTACCCCATATGTGGGCATAAACCACTGTATGGGCACACAGCGGGGCTCAGAAGGGAAGGAGCGCCAATTAGCATTTTCAGTGCAGATTTTGCTGAAGAAGTTTCTGAGCGCCAGGTGCGTTTGCAGCGCCCCTGTAGTGTCCGTAGAAAAGAACCCCCCCCAAAAGTCACCCCATTATGGAAAGTGCACCCCTCAAAGAATTCATCTTGGGGTGTGGTGACCATTTTGACCCCACAGGTATTAGAGGAAAGTATTCAACATAAGACAGTAAAATTGAAAAACTTGAATTTTTCCAATAATATGTTTGTTTAGTTTGAAATTTCTCAATTTCACGAGGAACAGGAGAGAAGCTGCATGCCCAAATCTGTAACGCAGGTTCCCCTGAGTAGAACGGTACCCCATATGTGGGCATAAACCACTGTATGGGCACCCAGCCGGGCTCAGAAGGGAAGGAGCGCCAATTAGCATTTTCAGTGCAGATTTTTCTGAGTTTCTGAAGTTTCTGAGCGCCAGGTGCGTTTGCAGAGCCCCTGTAGTGTCAGCAGAAGAGAACCCCCCCAAAAGTCACCCCATTTAGGAAAGTACACCGTTCAAAGAATTCATCTTGGGGTGCAGTGAGCGGTTTGACCCCACAGGTATTAGAGGAAAGTATTCAAAATAAGACAGTAAAAATGAAAAACTCGAATTTTTCCAATATATGTTCGTTTAGTTTAAAATTTCTCAATTTCACGAGGAATGGGAGAAAAAATGTACCCCAAAATCTGTAACGCAGGTTCTCCTGAGTACAACGGTACCCCATATGTGGGCATAAACCACTGTATGGGCACACAGCCGGGCTCAGAAGGAAGGGAGCGCCAATTTGCTGGAGCAAAACCGCAGCTAGTAATGGTTATTAGAATAGCGCAGTTACTAAAATACAATAAAAAAATTAGATTACAGGTAATGTGGGGTGGTTACGGATAATCTGGGGTGGTTATGGGCAACCTGCGGTGGTTACGGACAACCTGCGGTGGTTACGGGCAACGTGGGGTGGTTACGGGCAACGTGGGGTGGTAACGGATAAACTGAAGTGCTTATAGGTAATCTGGGATGGGAACCTGTAACGTGCGGTGGTCGGGGGCAACGTGCGGTGGTCGGGGGCAACGTGCGGTGGTCGGGGGCAACGTGCGGTGGTCGGGGGCAACGTGCGGTGGTCGGGGGCAACGTGCGGTGGTCGGGGGCAACGTGCGGTGGTCGGGGGCAACGTGCGGTGGTCGGGGGCAACGTGCGGTGGTCGGGGGCAACGTGCGGTGGTCAGAGGCAATCTGGGGGGAATTACATGTGATTAGGGGCAACATGGTGTGGTTACAGACAATCTGCGGTGGTTATGGGCAACATGGGGTGGTTACAGACAATCTGTGGTGGTTACGGGCAACCTGGGGGGGTTACAGACAATCTGCGGTGGTTATGGGCAACATGGGGTGGTTACAGACAATCTGGGGTGGTTACGGATAAACTGAAGTGCTTATAGGTAATCAGGGGTGGGTACATGTAATTTTGGGTGGTTACGGCAATCTGGTGTGGTTACGGGCAATCTGGAGGGGGTCACTGGCAACGTGTGTGAGTTAGAGGCAACGTGCAGTGGTTACGTGCAATATGGGGGGGTTACGGGCAATCGGGGCTGATTACGGACCATCTGGAGGGGCTCACTGGCAATTTGGGGTGGTTACAGGCAACGTGCGGTGGTTATGGGCAACGTGCGGTGGTTATGGGCAACGTGCGGTGGTTATGGGCAATGTGTGGTGGTTAGAGGCAATCTGGGGGGAATTACATGTGATTAGGGGCAACATGGGGTGGTTACAGACAATCTGCGGTGGTTATGGGCAACATGGGGTGGTTACAGACAATCTGTGGTGGTTACGGGCAACCTGGGGGGGTTACAGACAATCTGCGGTGGTTATGGGCAACATGGGGTGGTTACAGACAATCTGGGGTGGTTACGGATAAACTGAAGTGCTTATAGGTAATCAGGGGTGGGTACATGTAATTTTGGGTGGTTACGGCAATCTGGTGTGGTTACGGGCAATCTGGAGGGGGTCACTGGCAACGTGTGTGAGTTAGAGGCAACGTGCAGTGGTTACGTGCAATATGGGGGGGTTACGGGCAATCGGGGCTGATTACGGACCATCTGGAGGGGCTCACTAGAAATTTGGGGTGGTTACAGGCAACGTGCGGTGGTTATGGGCAACGTGCGGTGGTTATGGGCAACGTGCGGTGGTTATAGGCAACGTGCGGTGGTTATGGGCAACGTGTGGTGGTTAGTGGCAACGTGTGGTGGTTAGTGGCAACGTGCGGTGGTTAGTGGCAACGTGCGGTGGTTATGGGCAACGTGCGGTGGTTATGGGCAGCGTGCGGTGGTTATGGGCAGCGTGCGGTGGTTATGGGCAACGTGCGGTGGTTATGGGCAACGTGCGGTGGTTATAGGCAACGTGCGGTGGTTATGGGCAATGTGTGGTGGTTAGTGGCAACGTGTGGTGGTTAGTGGCAACGTGCGGTGGTTAGTGGCAACGTGCGGTGGTTATGGGCAACGTGCGGTGGTTATGGGCAGCGTGCGGTGGTTATGGGCAACGTGTGGTGGTTAGTGGCAACGTGTGGTGGTTAGTGGCAATGTGCGGTGGTTATGGGCAATGTGCAGTGATTACGTGCAATCTGGGGCGGATACGGGCAATCTGGGGCGGATATGGGCAACCTGCGGTGGTTACGGGTATTTTGGGGGGCTAGGGGTAATCTGGGAGTAGAGTGCAATAATTACTATAATAAAAAGTGTGTGTTTTATTTTTTTGTATGTTTTTCACTTTTTGTACTTTATACATTAATTTTCACTGTATTACTAGGATTACTGTGATATTTTCTATCACAGTAATTATAGTTCAGTGACAGAGACCAAATTGGTCTCTGTCACTTAAAATTTTCTGAGATAACTGATTCTGGAGCGCATGCGCACTTCAGAATCAGCCTGGACGTCGAGGAGGACGGAGCTCCGTGGATCAGGTAACGTATGTGGGGAAGGGGGGGTGACTGGGGGACGGGGGTGACAGGGGGGGTGGGGGGCGACTTGGGGGGGGGGCACGGTGACACTTTTTATCCCCTGTCACCAATGATTTATGGTGACAGGGGATAAAAAGTGCTGATCAGCACTGGGAACAGGCGATCGGCGGTATATAGTATATACCGCCGATCGCCTGCTCCGGGACCACACGGGGGGGGTCCCGATCACTGCCCCATGCTCTCCGCTACCTCCGGTGGCGGAGAGCATGGGGCTTTGATCACTAATTAATTTCCATCCCTGCGAACAAACATCGTTTGTTCGCAGGGATGGGGGCGGCCATCTTGGATCTGATGGCCGCCCGGGTAGGGTGATCGGGGGGCTGATCTGGGGTCTGAGGGGACATTTTTCATCTCCCCCCACCGTGGATTCACGGTGGGGGGAGATGAAAGCTATCGGCGGCGCCGGTAATGCCCGGTACCGGCGGATCGCCGCTAAAACGGTAGTAGCGGCGAACCGCCGGTATCGGAGGACGAGGGGAGGGGGCCGGGGGACACAGACTGAGTGGCGGTGGGGGGAGGCAGCGTTCTGCAGCCTCCCCCCGCCGCCCGATCGGCGGGGGACACTGAATCTCCCCATAGACGCTGCGGTCGCATTGACCGCAGCATTTATGGGGTTAACTGCCCGGGGGGGAGCGCGGCTCCCCTCCGGGCAGTGGCAGCAGGAGGAGGCTGTGTGACACAGCCTCCTCCTGCTGCCCGATCGCATCTAGGGACAGAGGGGGGAGGCAGGGAAAGCATGACGTCCAGGGACGTCATGATGCATTCTGCCACTGCTTTTCATGACGTCCTTGGACGTCATATTGGGGGAAGGGGTTAATGAACCATTTTTCCCTTCTTCTAAACCAGTCATGTCGAACTCTGGCCCGCGGGCAAAATCTGGCCAGTGGTGCCATTATTTTTGGCCCGCCATGCTTTTCCATTGTTGTGTTAAATCTGGCCCTCCTTATGTTGCAGCAGATTATAATATGGGTTGTCCGGATGGCCGCTCAGACCGCCCATATTATAATCTCATAGGCCACAGGCTACTATATAAGAGACTATTTTAGGGACTGGCTTCTATATAAGTCACTATTGGAAAGGGCTGGCTACTATATAAGAGACTATTTTAGGGACTGGCCTCTACATAAGAGACTATTGGGAGGGCTGGCTACTATATAAGAGACTATGGGAGAGGGCAGGCTACTATATAATAGACTATGGGAGAGGGCTGGCTACTATATAAGAGACTTTTGGAAGGACTAGCTACTATACAAGAGACTATTGGGTGGGCTGGCTACTATATAAGAGACAATGGGAGAGGGCTGGCTACTATATATGACATTATTGGGAGGGCTGGATACTTTATTGGGCACTATTGGAAGGGCTGGATACTATATACAACACTATTGGGAGGGCTGGATACTATGTAAGACACTATTGGGAGGGGGGATACTATATAAGACACTATTCGGGGCTGGCTACTATATGGGACACTATCGGTGGCTGGCTACTATATTAGGCACTATTAGGAGTGCTGGCTACTATGTGGGGCTCTTATAGTAGGCCTGGCCAGTATGTGGGGCAATATTGGGGGGGAGGGACTACTACATGGGGTACAATTGTGGGATTACCTACTGCCTGAAGGATATATTGGGTAACTACCATGTGGAAACAATTACTTTAGGATAGGCAGTGCCAGAAACGCCACATGCACTCTTCATTAACCAATAGCTGCACCAGGACGTTACTGAACGTCCTCGTGCCGCTATGGGAGTTCAGAGGGGGGTCGCGCGGCGACCCCCCTCTAAACTGCCGCGATCCTGGGTGCCGCATGTAGCCCAGGATCGCAGCTATTAGCGGCACGGTCCGATCGCCGTGCCCGCTAATTAAGTACTTAGAAGCAGCTGTCAAAGTTGACAGCTGCTTCTAAATACTTGCTAATCTCCATACCTGGTGGTCTAGTGGGGGGATCGCCCCCCTGCGGCGCGATTGCGGGGGGGCGATCCCCGCATCCATCCCGGGCCGGGGTCTGCGCCGTAATGGCGCTGATCCCGGCTCGGCATTCTATTGCTTTTGGCTGCAGCAGCCAAAAGCAATAGAACACCGATCTCATGGATTCATGCAGTATAACTATACTGCATGGATCTCTATGAGAGATCAGAGTGCATATACTAGAAGTCCCCCAAGGGGGCTTCTAGTATATGTGTAAAGTAAAAGAAAAATGTATTTTTAATAACACAAAATCCCCTCCCCTAATAAAAGTCTGAATCACCCCCATTTCCCCACTTTATAAATAAAAATAAATAAATAAATTAATAAACAAACATGTTTGCTATCACCACGTGCGTAATCGCCCGAACTATTAATTAATCACATTCCTGATCTCACACGGTAAACGGCGTCAGCGCAAAAAAATCCCAAAGTGCAAAATTGCGCATTTTTGGTCGCATCAAATCCAGAATAATTGTAATAAAAAGCGATCAAAAAGTCTTATATGCGCAATCAAGGTACCGATAGAAAGATCACATCATGGCGCAAAAAATGACACCTCACACAGACCCATAGACCAAAGGATAAAAGCGCTATAAGCCTGGGAATGGAGCGATTTTAAGGAACATATATTTTCTTTAAAAGGTTTTAATTCTTTACAAGCCATCAAATCAAATAAAAGTTATACATGTTACATATCGTTGTAATCGTAACAACTTAAGGAACATATATAATGAGTCAGTTTTACCCCAGGGCGAACGGAGTAAAAACAACCCCCCCCCCCCCAAATAAATTTCACCACACATATATTTTTTTTCTGGTTTCCCGGCACATTTTAGGCAAAAATTACATCTGCCATAGCAAAGTACAATTAGTTGCGCAAAAAATAAGGGCTCATTTGGGTCTCTAGGTGGAAAAATGCAGGCGCTATGGCCTTATATACACGAGGAGGGAAAAACGAAAACGCAAAAATGAAAACTGGCTGTGTCCCCTAAGGGTTAAATATCAAGATTGGCCTGCGACTTTGTCCAATTTTTTTAATTTTGGCCCACTGTGTATTTGAGTTTGACACCCCTGTTCTAAGCAAAGATGTCAATTTGGTAGAAGGTAGTTTGTATCCATTGTGTAAATCTATAAACCATACATAGTAATCATTAATGGGCCTCTTACCTTGTATATCTGTAAGAGTATGTCTGTCCATACACGTTTACTCACAGAATGAAACGTGCTATTATTTATATGAAGCAAATTATCTGTAGGATCCGTCGTCTTCCTGTTTGAAGTCTGAAGTTTCTGAATCTGAAGCTTTAAAAGAAAAAGAAAAAAAAAACTAATTACCAGTGAGAGGAAATGAGTGTGAATGTCACGGCTTGTTCTGTAGGTGTTGTACTATGTCAATTTGTTTAAGACATTAAGAAAATGTCTTCCCATTGGACTTTTCTATGAGGCTAATGCAGTCTGATGTAATATAAATGGTCTGAGTCTATCTAATTATTTATCAATCTACATAAAGTAATGTATGCTGACTGGAGTGGAAGATAATGCCAAAGAAAAAAGTAATGGTGAATGAAATATTCACAGAGGTTAAGATACAGGCTAAACTGATGTAACTACAGATGTGCAATACTTTAGCTTGACATTTAAGACACACATTTTAGTATAAATTTGAAGGTAAGAAAACTAGAAAGGCTTAATATACAAGATTTATAGAATATCAAAGCATCTGGGATATCATATGATCATGTCAATGCCACAAAAGATTTAACATTGATCCCAGCTGTAAATGGCATCTTGTATGCAGTTACACGTCTAGGATAAGCTGAGTAAAATAATATTATTAAATACCCCTTTGCTTAGTCTGCCAGCTTCTAATAAATTCTGCAGCGGTATGCGTATGCTTGTGCGTGACTCATGCTCTATGTCCTTGCTGTCAGGGCTCTGCCATGCACCGTTCCCTGCACTACAGGAGCACGTGGCAGGCCCTCTAGTTGCACTGATGGCGTCCATGACAAGAGGCCCATGCTACTCCCCAGCGGGGCGTCCCAGCTGCATATTATATTGCGATTGCTGACTGGCAGGTGCTGCTGCCAGTCAGATCTAGAGTACTGGGGGAGGCCGGGGTCCCTGCCCCAATCAGGACTTGGGGCCAGGACCTGAGCTCCCTATAGCTTCTGTCCCCCCCCCCCCCCGTTTCTCCTTGCCTGCGATAGAACCTCAGTACATGAGTGTACCTTGACTTAGTAATTATCCTGATCCTTTTCCTAGTTATCTGATTCTGGTTTCTGGCTTACTGACTTCCCCTCTGACTTGCAATTCTGCACTTTACCAACTGGCTGTTGCCGACCTTGCTTTATTGTGTTTTGCTTGTCTTGTCTGCGTTTTATGTTGCAACTGTTCAAGTTAGGGACTGTCAACCAGTTATCTGCTGCCATTTAGGGCAGTAGCGGTAAGCAGGCAAGGACAGCAGGGCAGGTGTCAGAGCTAGGGCTTCAGCTGTCCTGTGTCCTCCAGTCCCATCCGTGACACTTGCATTGATGATAAGGGGTTAAACATTTGTAGACAGGCACAGTCCTGTTCTTTAGGCACTGGCTGGGTGAAAGCATGGGGCCTGATCTTTATGGCTATTTATTGATTTCTCTGTTTATATTAGCCAACTTTGTTTTAGTAACCTCTGATAAGGCCTGTGTGAAACACGTATTGGAATGCTTGGCAGTGTGGGGTATGGTTGATAATTACTTTATGGATTAATGTGATTTTTTTTGCCTTATCCTAATTTTTTGTTATTTGTTTGGTTTGTATTTATTCATATGCAATCTAACTCATGGGATATTATGTTTTACTTAATGATCATTACATAAAAAAAGCTCTGAAATAGAATTTGTGACTGTAAAACATTTCCCTATTAGAGTTGTATATTTCTTCTACCTTTCTGCTTTTAGTGAGAAACACTGAACTGATTTGATGAAATTGCATCTAATAGCCGCATATTGTAACAAAGTACATGTCAGTTGCAGGCATCAATCCTTAGAATTCTTACCACTGTCCGTGTAGTAATTCAAGCCGAAACAGCTGGCAACAAAAGCGAAGAATCAAGAGCTCTTTCCTTGAGCTCTAATAATTTTAGTGTTTGTCACTAGAAAAAATGTAGTTACCGGCAGAGAGTCCTTGTGAGCGCCTATTAGAGGATATTTTTAGAGGAACCGGGTAGTGAATATTGTTTGATATATTTTATAGTCAAATATTAGTGGCTGCATTATGTTTTTTTTCATCTCAAGCATATAACCAGCATTAAATCAGTGACATGTAAATGTATAGGTATTTTCTATAGAACAGATAGTAGAAAAAAAGATTTTTTAAAAGAAATTAAATAACAGTATGTTATCAAGTGCGGTAGAAGAGGCACTCTATCCTGGTATGTGTGTAAGGACTTCTTTGGTTAAAAGCTAGCGGAAATGTTGACCTTCCTTGAAGTCTATAGAGTTGGTAGTTTGGGGAAGTAAGTCTATGCAAAATAATGCCTACACCATTGAGTGGGTAGTCATTTATTATCAATATAAATGTCTGAACTTTGCAGTCACTCAACATTATTGCCAATGGGAAGCAGGTAAACAGCTTTTTCTATTGACCGACTATAATGTAAAGAGACCTAACATGGCCCCCTCTCCATCTTAAGTGTCACAGTGGTAAGACCCCATGAGCAGCCATTTATGGCATATCATATTGATATTATATAAACGTCTGTAATGGATAAACCTCATACCAAGTAAGGTATGGTATTTATGTGCCTATATACTTTAGTGAAAAGTGTCCCTCTCAACTCCCCTCTGCTTGATCTGAAATGTTTGACCCTTTTGTTCTCTGGGAGATAAACCACCAGAGCTGTCTGGTAGTGTTTTTATTCCCTCTTGTAATTCACAACACATGAGTGTTTGACTGTAATGCTTAGCTGACAACTACTGAAGGTGTATGGGCACCTTAAATCACTAAAATTGATTGATAAAGTGCGACCTACAGTATGTGACTTCCACTATTAACCTGAGCAAGTTAATGGGGCAATCAGATATTATTAAAAAGAGCATTATTTTATGTTTTCTATATTATGTAAGTTTTCACTTAACTACTGCTTTTGAACTCTAAAGCATACTTGTCAGCTTTATTGGTGTTCTTTTCTTTATTCTGTATATATCTTATGGTTACTTTCTTGGTGCAAGAACTTACCTGTACATGCATCCATCTTTCATAGTCAAGAGGCTCAAAAAGATATTCAGGTTTTATGTGAGAAAGAGACGCTCCCTGATTTCTGTTTAAAAGACATCAAAATAGCAATATGTAAACTGTAAATACAGAGTATTATGCATATAATTTAGGCCACATATTAGGTGAACGTTAGAAAAGTTTGCAGATCTACAGACTATATAATGTGTGTGAAGGTGTCCAGACTACCCTGATGGCAGATGATGGATTTCATATGCATACGCCAACACGTGGTGTTTGGTATTGAGAAAACATTCATACGCGTAGGCCAGCATGGATCAGCCAACAACTGCATGGCCACCATTAATAACCATTTATCACATAAAGTTACACATTTATAATAAACTCCAGTTAGCTCAAGTAATGCCTTCCAGTGGTTATCATAGTACCCCTTTATTCCTAAAAGTTGTGCAGTTTGGGCTTTTTAGTGCTGTATCTTCCAGTCCTGTCCCTACTGTTCCCTTGCTTCTGCCTTCAGGGACATTATGCCTTACATCAGCTCAGTGGAGTGGGCTTGCATCTGTCTAGGAATTCAAGTCAACGTCCCAAACCTATGGCATCAAAGTCTATTGACCAATTCAATACTTCAGTGAGATTACACTGGCTGACAGGGAGATGTATGTATAGCATTAAATTGGGGGAGCACTGTTACTGGGCTGGGAGGAACAGCAGGAAACTTGAATGGCAGAAGTTACAGTAGGGAGCATCACGTTCTAAGTTCCTCAACAGGAAGGGAGCTACATTCTACGACAGGGGAAGAAGAGGCCCTATAGTACTAGAGAAGTAGTACTAGTACTAGTACTAGTACTATTAAGGGGACAAAACAGCATGCTGAGACAGGTGAGCGGGAACAACAAGAACTGGAGCTATTTTACCTTTTGTGTATAACGCCGGATAACGCCTTTCTTTTCTGTATGAAATATAGAAGAGCTACATTTTCTATGGCAATAGATCGCAACGTGTAATCTGTCTGTGGCTTTCAATAGCACTGCAGGAAACTTACTCAATTACCTTAATGCACTGAAGTACAGTGTATTACAGCTCACAAAAGATACAATTACTTGCTAAAATTAAAGCTTTTTCCTACATTAAATGGTACAATACAGATGAAATGACGTTTAATCAAACAATTTAAATTCGCTATGATGTTTAATCAATAAATTTAAGTTTAGATTGATTCTGGATACATAAGATTAACAAGCAGCAACTCCATTTTTTATTAACCAGACAGATCTTTGAATCCTAATCACAGCAATAATAACAGTGTACGCATTTTGCCTATGATGGCTGTTGGTTGACCCCAGACCATTATGGGAGGGGGAGGAAGGGGGGGGGGTACCATGAAGAATTATGCAGCAGATAGGGATCAGTGGAAGGGTTAATTTTTCCGGCTCTGAGTAGAGACTTTCTTTTGGGGAGCAGGCTAGGGACTGGTTAGTAAAATGGCCAGTAGTAGGCCTATATCTGAGGAAAGACGTTTCTTGTTCTCCCCAGATACTGGATTCTGATAGGTGGTTTAGCCTTTAGGAACTTTCCCCAATAGAATAGACAGGGGATTGGTAAGGGAACTGTCCTGTAGTAAGCTGGCATCTGGGTGACACACTTCTGTTTGCTCCCAGATAAAGGATTTTGATAGAGGGATTTGCCCTTAGGGAGGTCCTGGCAGTGTAATATAAAAGTGCTGGTTGACCGGCAAACTGGATCTGTTTGCCCGAGCACTTCAGGATTACAAGCAGAATTAAGGAGCTGCGGTCCACCATTCCTCTATTTTGTGTGCTTATGTTTATATTATGCTGTGGGGTAAAGCTGTTTTGTAAGAAATGGGTTTTACCTTTATATGTTACAGTGGGGTCTGTGCTGGTGGCTGGACATGTAATTGATAGTTTTATTTAAAAAAAGTTATTTATTAATTATAAAGTTTAATAAATATATGCCGCAGCCTAAAGTTTATCCACAAGGTACTGGTGTTTTGTTTTTATTATTTAGAATAAGAATACATAATTCCTTTAGGAACTCTAAGGCTATATTCACACATAGCGTTTAATTAGTGATAATTAGCGCTATTTTACTACAAATTATGCAATTCTCTGCAAAATAGCACTAATTAACGCTAACTAAACACTAAGGGGGACATTTATTAAGTCCTGTGTTTTTTTGGTATTTGGTACATTTGAATGTATTATTGTGGTATGATGTATTTTTGGAAGAATTTTTTAATGTTTGTAAAATGAAGTTTTGTAGAAAATAAAAAATTTATGAAGAGTGAAAAAAAAAAAAAAGTCCAGCGTTTTTCACGCTAGGCTTACAGGCCAGGCTCTGAGCTGGCATAGGTTTGTGGTGTGGTGCACCCCCTCTGTGTGCTGCGACACCCCCCGAAACGCCCACTCCCCGCCCCTCTGGTGCAAGTGGTGCAAAGAGCCCACTTGAAATAAATGATGTTTCAAGTGTTTGCAAATACATTTATTCGCAAGTTGGCTCTCTGCTCCAGAAAATGCCCTATATGCCACATGATAAATGTCCCCCTGCGTGTGAACATAGCCTAATATTATCACCCAACAGGTCAGTGTAGCACATGGTGCTCTGTTACATCAACAGGTGTGGACCTGCTGTGTCTCCCAACCAATTTTGCTTTGAGCCAAACTTACGAGTGGAATTTAAGTACTGTCTACGTTTTTACCCTTTAGACTACTCCTGGATTTGAAAGCTGGACTGAAAACTTTTGACACATCACTGCTTTACACACTGGTGCCTCCATAACTTTTAGCAGACATAAACTTTGGAGTAAATTGCTCAAGCACGGTTAAGCGGGTGAAGTAGCCTTAAAGCGTAACTGTCATGTTTTTTTTTACTGCAGAAATCAGTAGTATAAGCGATTTTAAGAAACTCTGTAATAGGTTTCATCAGCCAAAAAAGCCTCCTTCTGTCCTCAAGAAGCAATTTCCCAGCCTCCCCCCCCCCCTGACTTCTTATCTGTGCATTATCAGGCAAACACGTCTTCATTACAAAGAAGCCAGTGAAGACGGGCTCTGCTCTCTCCATTGTAAGCCTATGAAGGGGGGAGGGGCCGAGGGAGATGAGGGAGCAGGAAGAGGTGACATGAAGGTCAGCTGTTTGTAGACTGTCTGGGCACCTAAAACGTAGGATTCAGGTGTCAGAAAGGTCAGTGCTTATCTATGAACTTACTGAGAGAAGATTGCAGGGTGTTGTGCTTTGCAAGACAGCTCCGTGCTCAGTCCACATAATGGAGACAGAAACCCTGCTTCATTTGATGTGAGGGGGAAGGCTGGGAGATTGCTGGGAAGGATTTTTTCTATTCATCACCTGTTTGAACATGGTTAAGGCACCTGTGCAGTGTTTA
This sequence comes from Dendropsophus ebraccatus, assembly GCF_027789765.1. NCBI lineage: Eukaryota > Metazoa > Chordata > Amphibia > Anura > Hylidae > Dendropsophus > Dendropsophus ebraccatus. Next base: position 113,658,366 of record NC_091458.1, read on the forward strand.
CACAAGTGATGAATAGTAAGTTTAAAAGTTGTTTTTTAGGACAATAACTGCATCACCTGCTGAACAGACCCCAGGACAGATCTTGGATTAAAAGCAGCTATCTGAAGGTACAAGCGGTTTGGGGGGTTCAGATTGCTGGTAGAGAGTCGCCTTAAGTGTAGTTAGGGACCAAATACCCATGCTAAACTCCAAAGTATAGATACATACTGAACTTCTATGCATACAATTATTGTGCTGTGGGCATGTGGCTAATGTCTACAGAAAAAAAAGAACTGTAGTGTAGTATCCTGTTCTGACATATCAATAATTCAGATGTATAGTGTATGCGGCAAAAAAGCTATAGGAATATTCCAGCTACTGTATGCTTCAAAAGTACATTTTACTTAATGTAACTAATTGGACACTGCATAAAATTTCTATCACACTCTAAAATTGTCACTATAAAGGAAAGTCTTTAAATTATTATTTTTTTTTTCCATTGTAAGGACATAAGCTTTTAAGAATCATTTTATCAAATATATCAACTATATGTGGCTTTAGCTCAGGGGATAAAACAGCTATAAACTAAAGGGAATAAAAATGCCATTATGCCAACTATAACAAATTCAACTAAAAAGCATTCTTACACATATCTTTTCCAAATTTTGGATAGGAACAAGATGACTAGGTAAAGTGCCTTGTCAAGTAGAAATGAGCGTTCTTCTACCCCAAATCACTCCGAGATAATTTATCACACATTAAAGGTTCATTAGATGTTTATTGCTTGTAGCGTCTGCTTAAGTGATGTCAATTAGTTTTCATAATTGATCCAGCCAAGATTTTCATTGACTACCAGACTAAGATGTCCACTTTAATTAATTCCTGAAAATTCTAATGATTGCTGTCAACACAAACACGTCAGGAGCACTTATTTCCTATTTGAGAGAAAACTCTTTTTCTTTCTAAGACCAGACAGATGGTGAACAGACAGACAGAAGGAGAAAGTCCTAGGGAGATTTACCAGCTGTCTTTTAGCTCTTCTATCTGTCATGATCTATCTTAAAGATTAATTTCTAAAATGTATTGCTATTCAACTATTGGAACATCCATTTATTTGGAAAGGGTGGACATATCCGGATTTTTTAAACTAATCCAATGTACTTAATAATTTTGGGGGGAGGGGTATTCCCCCCCCAAAAAAAATATTTTGCATTAATACGTTGCCCACTCATAGCTTTCCATATTTCCAATATCAATTTATTAGGGATTCTGAACAGTTTTGCTGTTATCTAGATGTATTCACCCCCATTAAACCCATAGAATCAACAAATCTCAGTCCACTCAGACACCGCTCCTGCTCCTGTCCCCCACCCTCCCATGTCGGGATCACGTGTCCTCTGTCTCTTGAATGGGCTGGGTTGCCATTCTAACCCCGCCCACTAAAGGACACTGAGAGTGACATCTGCTGCTGATCACTGTCTCCCTCCCGACACTGTGTCTCCCCCCCCCCCCCCCGCCCCTGAGCTCACCCGCGGCCCCACAGCCATCCCTGTGCTCACCCGCAGCACACACACCCCTTCCCCTGTGGCTTACCTGCGGCCCCACTCTTGAGGGGAATACCCCTTTAACTATTCTACCAATGAAGAACAAAGATCAGACGCACTTAACTCCTACTTTCCTTTTCATCTTGAAAGAGAAATTTGATAAAGGTCTTACAATATTTTCTTTTAAAAGTCACAAATCCATACAGTCTAGGCCATGTTTAGACACTGTTCACCTACAGTAAGGAAGAGGATGGGAAACACAAGGACGGACAGAGACTGCAGGGAGCATGAAGAAATTAGCAGGACATATGTGGGAATAGTTTGGCAGCACTTTCTGTCTTGGGAGAGAGGGGTTACAGCTATGGAGAGATTACCTCCACAGTCCTGTCCCCTGATGCAAGCCCCAGCCTGAAGTGGATCTGCTATGATTTGGAAGGTGAGGGAGACTTCCTGGGTCAGAGTACAGTGCTAAAGACAACGCTATGCAGGCCATTCCCCTCCCCCACTCATGTACCCACCCAGTACAGGGAGCTCTTAAACTAAAGCAACACTCTTAAACCAAGTCACAATTTTGAAAAACTGTGAGCTCTTAAACCAAGGTACCACTATATATATATATATATATATATATATATATATATATATATATACACACACACGCTCATTCATCCTGTGCAGCTATAATATAAATAAATAATAAAACTGTTCACCAATGGTGAGCAGCATAAATGAAAAGAGAAAAAACAAAACATGTAGTAGATGGCCCACTCTGTGTATCCCCTTTATAGTAACAGGCTCCTTTATGCAGGCCCCATGAAGTAAATGACCCCCTTTGTGGATTCCCCATAGTAGATGGCTCCATATATACCAGCTGCCTTTTAGCCATTCAATCATTTAAAAATAAAGGGAAGACTGTGATAAAGTCTAAAAGAGAACAATGGTATAGAAGTGCTGTATACGTCTGGCAAGGTAGAGATTTTTATGAAAACCTTGCATTTAAGATATTGACATTTAGGCAGAACCCATATAAAAGATGGCCCACTCTTTCCATCCCCTATATAGTAATAGGTCCCTCTATCCATCCTTCATGAAGCCTCTGTGCAACTCCTATATAGTAATGGGCCCCTTTGTGCAACCCCCATATACAGTACTAGATGGTCCTCTCTGTGGATACACCCTCTATGTGCTACCGTTCGGTCACTTAAGGTTTTTATTACAAGCCTGAATGCACTTAGCCATGGTTAACAGCAATGACCAGAACCCGAAAATTCCATTCCCCTTCATAGGTACCTGCATACAGCAAATATAAGAAGACTACTAGATAGACCTACATAATAAACTTTCCTATAAGTTCACATAGTAAGGCTGGGTTCAGACTATGTTTTTTTCATATGCTTTTGAAAAAACACGGATAGAAAATTGAATGCATTTGTGTGTTTTTCCATTAAGTTCCACTATAAACAAAATGGATCAAAACGCATTAATTTTTTTAACGTACACAAAAATATGGTTGACTAGGTTTTTGTTTATGTTAAAAAAATGGATGTGTTTTGATTTGTTTTATTTTTCATAACGAAAGTCAATAGAAAAACGGATCTTAATGGATGCACACAAATGCATCTGTTTTCCCATCATTTTGACAGAAAAGGATGGAAAAAAAAAAAAAAAACAGATGAAAAAAACATTGTAAACCCAGCCTAACAATGAAATTTACCTTATACATACAATTATGATAGTTGAAATGCATTTATTTCATTGTATACTATGTTTTTTTGTAGATAATATTTTTTATCTCAGTGCGTTCATCTTAGAGTTTATTAGAGTTCCTTTCCTATTTTTACTTTATTTTTAAGGCATTTATTTAAATGTCTCCAAAATGTCAATGCTTACTTGAGGAAAGTGAGCAGTGTCGCATGCTGCCAGTGAAGCTGTAGGACTCTTTCTGTGGGATCAGAGGGCAATGACTGGCTTGCAGTAATTCCAGGCAGCATCTGTCCACTCAGGTAGAACAGCATGTCATAAATGGTTTTTGTCTGCTTGCCAAGATTTATTGTTTTCGGTGCCTTTCCTTCAGACTTTGACAACTTGACTTTGCATACACCGCTAAAACCATTAGAAATACATAAAAAGAGAAAATAAAAATGACGTCTCAAACAAAAAAAAGGCTTAATGAGAATGCCGAAATGCACTTTTCACCTTTCAGAAATAAAACGGTTCATATCAAGTGGATACTAAAATTATAAAACAAATGACAAGTAAAATGGAAGTGTATAGAGAAGTTCACATTTATTAATAAATCTGTATTGCATGAATTATGATACGTCAATAAGCAGTAAATTGCATTGTAAAGTGGCACAGTCTTGGTTACTGGAATCAGACAAGTACTAGAGAAGACCCGGCACTCACCAAATATGTTCTGCTTATTTTTTGTAGTACATACAGCATTGTAGTGCATACAGTAAGGACGCGTTTTGGCAATGCATAGCCTTCATCAGTGATCGCTGACATTTGCCTCTTTCCTCAGCTCCCCCGGCCACTCCTTTTGTATCATGGACAGTTTCTTTATGTATACACAGTGTCCCCCCATGTGTTTATTGTATCTGATTTCCCCTTACTACTATGTTACCATTAATGTCATTCATGTTTCTTTTCACACTGTTTACTTTGTGACACCTTTACATTGACACTACAAGCACTACAATAAAGTGGCAGAAAATATTTGGCATGTGTCGGGTCGGCTCTACTACTTGTCTAAATATTTTTGCCTCAAGCACCACCGACCCATGGAAGTGCCGTCCTTCCTACATTTATTTGGTTACTGGAATAGCTTTCCTCCTATAGACTAATGTGTCTAACATGCATAGTAAGTTGCACTAAATGTACAGTATTATGCCATGCACACCATTCTGTTTCATTTGGTATGCTTTATGCTGTTTGAGATATTAATAGGCTATCTGTGTTTATTTATAGTTTTGTGTAGAAGTGAGGACTAGTTGGTGGCAAAAGGTGGAAAAACATACTCCTCTAATTCTCAAATGGAAATCTAGAGAAAGGCATTAACTAAAAAGGTTAGGCTCACACGTCTTCAAAATAAATGTACACCAGATGGAAATCCGACGGACCCCATTAAAATCAATTAATGTTGGCTTTTGAACAGACTGTCCAGCTCTGTTCTATGGCGCAGAAAGGACTTTCCAAAGGAGGCTACGAACGGAGCACTGGGCAAAATGCAAACGTGGCAGGAGGTTAGAGGACTCTAATCTGCTGTTATGATCCCAAATGGCCGGGACTTTCTATTATCCCCAGCGCAATTGTTCTTGAATCCTGTGTTTTATTCATATAAATTAGGGGACGGTGCAGCGGGACAGGGTTACAGCCCTCAGTACACCAATCTGCCATGCCCACCTCCCATGAATATTCTTCTGATGCTCTGCAGTGTAAAGTGCCGGTTAAACAAAAGCTGATACATACAGCTTTCATTTAACAGCGAAAGACCTGTGTGTACATCAGAGCAGTAAAAACAATGAATTTAAACTAGGGATGGTCCGAACCGAGTTCGGTTCGGGTTCGTACAAACCTGAACCCTCGGTAATGATTCCCGCTGTCTGCCCGCTCCGTGGAGCGGGCGGATCCAGCGGGAGGACCGCCTGGAAAACTGGGATACAGCCACAGCCATAGGCTGTATCCCAGTTTTCCAGGCATTACTCCCGCTGTATCCGCCCAATCCACGGAGCGGGCAGACTGCGGGAATCTGCTGCCGAGCGTTCGGGATCATACGAACCCGAACCTCGGCAGGTTCGGACCATCCCTAATTTAAACAATGAAATTATTGTTTATCAAGCATTTTATAGAAGAATGGAAGAATTGCAGTTCATGACCTGAAATTAAAGAGATGCAACAAGACAACGACTTAAAAGCACACACCTCAACTAAAAATGGCTGGAAAAAAAAGAATGATTTTTTAAATGGACATGTAAGAGCCTAAACATCAAAGGAGTTATCTAACACCTAATCCCTTTTTACATGTTGCTGCCCTGATATAAAACATAACCACCATCTGTTCCAAACCTCTCCACGCTCCCCCGGTGTCCTCCTTCGGTGTCTTGGGGTGCCTTGCTGGCCGCAGCTGCCGCCACTTCTTAGGCAAGCTTGTCTATGCAGTGATAGATGACTCAGCCAATCACTGACTGAGACAGGACAGCGCAGCAGCCAGTGATTGGCTGAGGAGGCTGTCACTGCTGAGAAGAATTTGTTTTGGAAGTGGCGACTTCTGCAGTCAGCGAGGCATCCCGAGGAAATCAAAGGAGAGTATGCAGAGGTAAGGATAAAATGTTTGGGATGTTTTATAAAAGAGCAGCATTATATGTAAAGTGTTGGATAACCCCTTTAACCTGAATTTTAAACCTTAAAAGGGGTCTAAAAACTAAAAGCAGTGATTATTAATCAACATGATAGCTGGTAAATGTTTTATTGCTGGGAGTAAAGTGATGCCCAGTAAACAAATTTATCATCTATTTTGTGGTAAAAAAAACCCTTTTAAACCTAATCGAGATGCTGTAACATGACTGACAAGAGGCATTCTAGAAATATTAATGAACTAAAACAGGTTTTCGGGGAGAAATGGTCCAAACACTTAACACTGAGCAAATTTTACCTGAAGCCACAGTAAAGGGAGATCAAAAATCTAAGGGCTCCCTTACAACTGTAATTATCATTCTTACAAGACACAAGACAAATATGGCCACAGGAGAAGTTCTAGATGTTTTCCAGCTTTACTTTACCTCCATAGAGACTGTGGTACAGTAATAGGATTGCAGCCACTAGCCCATCCGAATAAGCTAAACCAGGTTTGCACTGTAGTTACAACTTTCTGAAAAAACATCCATTCCTCAGAGTCGTCTTCAGGGTAAAATGAGAGCTCCAGTTTGCTCTTTATTCCTTCGTGTTGATTCTCCTCATCTGGTACTTGTGTTATTTCATTACCGGGCACAATATCGTCTTCTGAAAAGCATAACGGAATACTTTAATATCATAACTGTATTTTTAACTTGGGATAAATGATTGTTTTTCCCGGGCATGTTTAAATTCACTTACTATGGATTTACTAAATTTACTGCTGGAAATGTATTCCAAGCATTTACTGCTGTTTAACTAAAATAACATTTTTTTGCCTTATAACACCCCCCCCCCCCCCACACACACACACACACACCCCTACAGAAATCCCCATAGAAAACCTCTCCTGCTCTGGACAGTTCCTGACTTGTACAGAGGTGGCAGCAGAGAGCACTGTGTCAGACTGGAAAGGACACACGACAGCTGATAAGTATTGGAAGACTGGATATTTTTAAATAGAAGTAAACCACAAATCTATATAACTTTCCAATCCCAGTAGATTTGAAAGACAGAAAAAATGCTGGAGTACCCCTTTAAGATAAACATATTTAAAATATCTTTGTTTCCCAAGTGCATTGTAATCCATAAAGTTTTGTAAAGAATAAATGTTATGCTTTCTGAGATAATGTTATTAATAGGATTAATCAAACTGAAAAGCAGTTTCCTGCTATTATGTGCGGCTTTCACAGTTGACTAAGGCAATGGATGAAACAACAACAACAACAAAGTTTATTTTACAGTTTTGTTCTCATTAAGCACTTGGTGATTGAATGTTTCACTATGCACAAATTACCAAATAAATTACATTGTGGACGATTTTTTTTTCTTTTTCTTTGTAGCAATGTTCTGAATATCATGAAAAGCAGAGAAATACTGTCATGGAATGAAACATCCTTGAGTTCTATGACATCTACTGGTTATACACTTTAGGGCTAGGTTCACACTCTGTATCTGTGCGGCTGTATTGCAGGCGGTAAATCATTGGCCGGATTTTTCTGGTTCATGCGTACGCTGGAAAGTATACGATATATGGCTGCACAGTGCACACTATGTATGAATCTACGGCCCTATCGTAAACTGACCCGTAAAAAATTTACAAGACCATTGTTTGCGGCCGTGGATTGACAGGCGGTCCGTACGGAGTACTTCAAAAATAGCAGGCAATGATGCCGAATGCCGATGCCTCGAATAGTTAATATATCAAATTAATAAAACACATTTTCTTTGTAATAAAGTCTCTTTCGTTGTTCAATAATTTAATTCTAACGAATCCATCATTGTGCAATTAAATATACTGTTAAAATAAATATATATATAAATAAATGTATATTTATATATATATTTATTTTTTGACAGTATATTTAATTGCACAATGATGGATTCGTTTAAATGAAATTATTGAACAACGAAACTGATTTTATTACAACGAAAATGTGTTTTATTAATTAAATATTAATTAGTACAGGAAGCTCTAGTAAGCCGTTAATTCATATTGCCGGCAATAGAGCATTCTGTACTAATCATCACTTTACTTTAATTAAAACATCAAATGTTTCTTCTAATTATGTTATCACAATAGCATTATTAGAAGAAACATTTAGAATTATATGTGCGCTCAGCTGATTGGCTGAGCACACATAATGAGCGGGTCCGCAGCACAGTGACTTCATTGTGCTGCGGACCAGCGAAGAGGACACATCGGGATGAGTATAGAGCTCTCCCCACCCCCTCCCCAGCACTGCACCCCTCCCAGCAAGGAAGGGGGGTCACTTAACCCCTTCCTTGCTGGGATGGGTGCAGTCTGACATCAGTCTGGCCCCCAAGGGGTTAAGGGGGATGCAATACATCCTCCCTTAACCCCTTGGGGGCCAGACTGTAAGCAGCAATCTGTAAAGATGCTGCATACTGTAAGGAGCACAACAACGCTCACAATGATGGGTGTTGTGCTCCTGTTTGTGTGTTTCTCCCTTTTTGTTTTTCAGATATCGGTATCCTGGGGATTACATCGCATTCCGTGGACTACGTCGATGACCAGCGGTTGTTTTTTTTTTTTTTTTTAATATAATGGTCAATGAGGGGTGTGGGGGTGTTTTTATTTGAATAAAAAATTTTTTTAACTTGTCTTGTCTTTATTTCTTTACTTTATAGACTTAGTAGTGGAAGCCATCTAATAGACGGAATCCATTAAGTCGGGGCCTAGTGTTAGTTTGGTTTTTAACCCGGCTGGTTTTAAAAATAGGGGGGACCCTATGCATTTTATTTTTTAAATAAATAATTTAAAAAAAACGCATAGGGTCCCCCCTATTTTTATAACCAGCTGGGTTAAAAACCAAACAACAGCAGCCTGGTAACACCAGGGTGGGAAGAGCCATTGTTTTAGGCCCTCCCCAGCCTAAATCTTACCAGCCTGCTGCCGCCCGGTCCAGGAGCGCCAATTTTGACGCTCCGGGACCACTGGCACCTGACTCTTCCCAGTACCCCTGGTGGCATTGGGTACTGAGGTAATAATAGGGGGTTAGTGTTAGCCATTTTATACCGGCTAACACTGGGCCCCAACTTAGTAATGGATTCCGTCTATTAGACGGCTTCCACTATTAAGTCTATAAAGTAAAGAAATAAAGACAATACACAAGTTATAAATTTTTTTTATTCAAATAAAAACACCCCCACACCCCTCATTGACCATTTTATTAAAAAAAAAAAAAACAACAACCGCTGGTCATCGACGTAGTCCACGGAATGCGATGTAATCCCCAGGATACCGATATCTGAAAAACAAAAAGGGAGAAAGACACAAAAAACACACAAACAGGAGCACAACACCCATCATTGTGAGCGGTGTTGTGCTCCTTACAGTATGCAGCATCTTTACAGATCGCTGCTTACAGTCTGGCCCCCAAGGGGTTAAGGGAGGATGTATTGCATCCCCCTTAACCCCTTGGGGGCCAGACTGATGTCAGACTGCACCTATCCCAGCAAGGAAGGGGTTAAGTGACCCCCCTTCCTTGCTGGGAGGGGTGCAGTGCAGGGGAGGGGGTGGGGAGAGCTGTATACTCACCCCGATGTGTCCTCTTCGCTGGTCCGCAGCACAATGAAGTCACTGTGCTGCGAACCCGCTAATTATATGTACGCTCAGCCGATCAGCCAATCAGCTGAGCGCACATATAATTCTAAATGTTTCTTCTAATAATGCTATTGTGATAACATAATTAGAAGAACCATTTGATGTTTTAATTAAAGTAAAGTGATGATTGGTACAGAATGCTCTATTGCCGGCATATGAATTAACGGCTTATAGAGCTTCCTGTACTAATTAATATTTAATGAATAAAACACATTTTCGTTGAAATAAAATCAGTTTCGTTGTTCAATAATTTAATTTAAACGAATCCATCATTGTGCAATTAAATATACTGTCAAAAAATAAATATATATATAAATATACATTTATTTATATATATTTATTTTAACAGTATATTTAATTGCAAAATGATGGATTCGTTTAAATTTTATTATTGAACAATGAAAGGGACAAAAATGTGTTTTATTAATTCAATATATTAACCATGAGAGGCATCGGCATACTGCAGAGGATCGCAAACCCCGGTAATAGCAATTCATGTAAACTGTTTCCCTGCTTTCCCAGAGGTGTTTGCATCACTTTCTTAAGATTTTATTTGTTATTTTTAGTTGAACCAGATTTCCAAGTAAATGACCGTATGTTTTCAGCTGCATGTCTATTTTTTCCCACGGCCGTAGTTTCAACCGCACATTTCCAGCCGCATAAAAAATACAGCCGCACACATACATAGTGTGAACATAGCCTAAGGGTACAAACACACACATTGTATATGCAGCAGATACGCAGCAGATTTGATGCTGTGTTCAGTTATTCAGATCTAATCTGCTGCGTATCTCCTGCGTATACAGTGTGTGTGTGTGTTTGTACCCTTAAGGGGTATTCCGCTCAAACATAACTTTTAATATGCTGCTGCCCATGGTGAGGCTAACAATTCATTCCATACTTGTTAAAATCTTTTCAGTCTTATTTGTCCAGTTCTAAGTGGCAGCTTTCTGCTGGAGACACAAAAATCTGTGTGTGAGCTTTTCTCTTTGTCTCCTCCTCCTTTCTGAGACAGCTGATGTAAACAAGTCCCTATCTGCAACTGTGCAGCAACTTTGTAATGGCGGGAGGAATAATCACAGTGAGTTCAGGGGTTGCCAGGTGGTGTAATAAAGCTGGACAAGAAGGTGGTGTACCACTGAGGCACTTGTCATGGTGGCCAGGAGTGGTATGTGCCCACCCCTTGATGTACCAACACACCCTTTTTAGTTAGAACTGGTGCAGGTGTTTCTGCAGTTGTAATGTGGGGAAACCAGTGTCTCTTGTGAACTTAAACAAGAACAAGTTTACTGAATGGATCCATTTGTAGTGCAGTATACAATACAGAGTCTTTTTCTCCAATACAGTGCAATACAGGCAATAGTCTACTTCACGGTTTTCTTAGTAGTAATAGCAAACAAATATATTCAGTTTCTCACTGGTTGAATCAGATAGAAAAAGATAAACTCTTACAAAGAATCCTTGAGTTGGGTACTAGGGGTATGGAGTATAATAATTGAAACAATCTCAGTTTCTTACTGGTGGATATTGGAATACTAGGAACAGTCTCTAGGTACATTGGACTTGTAGTTAAGACTTGGAGCTAAGGAAAGGGGGCTACCATGGGCCTTGCCTATGTAGTAACAGAACTCCGCCGGGGTGACCTGACTGAAGAGGACATGGCAGAAAAATAACCCATACTCACAGCTGGGAGAAATACCGCCTATTGCCAGAAGAGATCACGGAATGGGAACACGGGCCCAGGCCTATATAACTAGGGAACAGCTAACCCCTTTGTCCCTTTTCAGGTAGTTGCCCCTTGTTAAGTTTTAGCACTGCTTGCTGCTCTCCCCCAGCACGCCTCCTCCCCACACTCTTCCCCGTGTGCCTGCTGCCCACCCCGCCTGGCAGGACCTTCTCAGATGTCCCCGGGCGCCGGCATATTAAAACTAGCCAGCACACAGCGCTTTCTTTCCCCAGCCGCCACCGCTGCTGTCTTTCTCTCCCCTGCCCTGTTCTCCACTACTCACATCCCCCCTGCAGCGGCTGAAGGGACATTTCCCCGCTTGGATGTGAGTAGTGGAGTGCTGTGCAGTGGAGAGAAGGACAACAGCGATGGAGGCTGGGGAAAAAAAGTGATGTGTGTCGGCTAGTTTTAATATGCCGCCGCCCCTGGGATATCTGAGAAGGTCCCGTCGGGCGTGGTGGGCAGCGGGCACACAGGGGAAAGATGGGGAACGGACACACTGGGGGAGAGCAGGGGGGTCACAGTGGCGAGAGCTTTGGCAGGGAGACCAGGAGGGGACAGTGCTGACAGTGAACATCCCCCTGCCCTCTCCTGCAGCCACAGTGGCACAGCTCTGGGAGTGGGGTCATGTCACCACCATTTTTTTCCAGGAACAGAAGACTGCATGCAGTAATAAGTGCACTTTATGTGCATTTCGAGTAATAAAGTGTATATTGGTGTTTTGTATAACTTTGGGGGGGGGGGGGCAATACAATATTTTAATAAGAATTTTCACTGGACTTCTCCTTTAATCCTCTCAGCTTTACAAAGAAGCTACAAAGTTGCAGATAAAGGGACTTATTTACATCAGCCGTCTGAGAAGGGAGGGGGGAGGGGGGAGACTGAGAGAAAAGGTCATACACAGCTTTTTGTGTCTTCAGCAGAAAGCAGCAACTCAGAACAGGGGGCGAGAGACTGACTACATAACAACAAGTATAGAAGGAATTGTAAGTCTCACCATGTGCATCGACATATGAAAAATAATGTTTGAGCGGAATACCCCTTTAAAGCTGTATTCCCATTACGGGAAAAGGCCGTCAATTATAGGGAAAAGATAACTACCTATTGATAATGCAGAACCCAAATGATTATGGTTGATCATCAATAGATGGCTGTCTATTACCGATAAATGCCAGCCTATTCCCATAGTGGGAACATAGCCTAAAAGAATTTTCTTGGACAGATATTTAAGATCTTTGGAGGACAATGGTTTTCCATCCAGTCATGCTAAAGAGAAAATGAGCATTTAGCAAGTTTGTCTGGTGACTGCATAACATGAAGGCATGTCACCTAACTGTGGGATTATTAGAAGAGCCAGATGAACCAATCTATGTAAAGCAATCATTGGTGCTACTTAGTAGATTGTATCTTAAAACACACAGAATCACTCTGTTTTCTTAGGGGACTTTTACATGGCAAGATACAGTGAGATTAGTGCTTGTCTGCAGAACCTTTATAAGGCTCAATCAACAATTTGTGTGGATTATTAATTACATCATAGTCAGCACAAAGGTTCCGATCATCTGACGTTGGCTGATCGCTGGTCCTTTTTTTTTTTTACTGATCTCTAGAGTGGTTGGAGAGATTTTCAATCATGTTTGATTAGATGACTTCTCTAAAGGACTCCTAAAGCCCTTGTACATGGGTGGATTATCGGCAAGCAGGAAATAAATAATCTAATCAAGGAATCCCTTGTCCTAATCTGTCAAGTTCCTTTTTATTTAACTTCATGACAACCAACATTAAAGCTTAAACAAGGGTTGTCTACCAGCTTTTCCAAACACTTGAATCATCATCATCGTCACCATCATTTATATGTAAATGTCATTTTTCTTCCACATCAATTTCACTATTATTATGGCTATTTTCTTTGTTTCTTAAATTATGTTAGATGTGGCCATCTATTTACCAGCATTCACGTAGTGACAGAACACTAAATCTTACAGAACAAATTTCACCTATATCATATAAATATGAAATACGTATACTCATAAGCATATGCCTATGCGACAAGTCTGGAATACTGTTTTAATAATGCTAATTATAAAATCATTATCAGTCTGCTGGCGATTCTCTTGAATTACTTCCTCAAGGATCCTGGGAAGGCACTGTAAAATCTTGACAGCTACACTTTATCTTAAGGACTGTTCTGTGCAATATGTTTGAAAATAACAGAAAAACTGTAAAGCAAATTGGAAAATAACATTGCTTTCCCAAATGAGTAGTCAGCCCTAAAATAAAAACAAGTGTACAGATACAAGCAGATAAAGAAAATCCCTTTCCAATAATGCATGTCCATGTATTTCACTATTGGAATTTAGATAGAAAATCCATTTCAGTACTTAAGCCTTAACCTTTTTCATGTACAATGTTGTTTTCTTTCTCAGTGAATTTCTTTACCCAGTATCCCTCGAATCCCTATCTGTTCCCTCACAATTAAATAGCTCCATGAAGCTTAACAATCAGGAGCTGTTCAGATATACCAGCCTGTAAGCTAAACTGAAAATGTTCTTCTCGGCCACCAGAGTATGGCTGCATTCCCACGTTCCGTGATCCTAACGGATCACGGACGTGGAATGCATGTACCGGAGTCCCCCCGCGCCCGGACAGCATCTGTAAGTAGATGCTGGGAGCGGGGGAGACTGTATTCATAAGCGCCGCGCTGCAGTAACACATCGCGCGGCTGATTCATTACAGCGCGGCGCTTATGAATACAGTCTCCCCCGCTCCCAGCATCTAATTACAGATGCTGTCCGGGCGCAGGGGGACTCCGGTACATGCATTCCACGTCCGTGATCCGTCAGGATCAAGGAACGTGGGAATGCAGCCTATGGCTCCATGTCAGGAATGAATATGGGGGCAGTGAGGCAGCTCTTCCAGTCCCAACAAAAACTCCCCATATTTGAGCCTACTCTATTAGTGTCATGCAGGGGAAATAAATCAAACTTATGGTCTGTTTACACAGAGTGATAATTCGCCCATTCGATCGTTTAATGGTTTTTATAACAATCAGCATTTAGACTAATAAATCGTTATTGCGATTGTTTTAAGATCGCTTAAGCTCATCTCACACATTTAAAAGACTATATTCCCACGACGTCAAGAAAAAAAAAAAAAAAGGCGGACGATTTTCATATTTAAAAAAACGTCAGTATTTGCCGTGATTTAACTCACTGCAATGGCAATGTATTAAAGTCAATGGGAAGACGTACGTCCAATGCACACAGTGTATTGAATAACAGACGTGTTTGCAGCGGATGTCAAAATAATGAACATGATCATTATTTCCGGACGTCTTTTGCAAACAGCGGAGGTTTTTTATTAGTTGTTCACACACAGTTTTTCTTTAGTCACTGTTCTTTCTCCGTTTTTACTATTAAACTCAATAGACTTTTCAATTAAGCCACAGCCAAAGTCCAATTAGTAATCCCAAACTAGAATAATGTACAAACACATCATTGCACTGGGAGGCCAGGCAGCTAAATAACGTCCGTTATTTTAGCCTCAAAATGACAGACATCATTTTAAACGGAGCTGAAAAAAACGTGTGAACACAGCCAAAGACTGTTTTTAGTGAACGACAAATGACGATTTGAGAACATTGAAAGATGACAATGAATGATTTCTCGCTCATCGCTTGATCGGTAGCTGTGTTTACATGAGCCGATTATCGCTCAAATGCGATCGTTATTGCGAAAATTTGAACGATAATCGTTCCGTGTAAACGCACCACGTGTTCATATACTTAGCGATTTTTATATTGGTATGGGTGCAAGGGAATTCAAGGTTTGAAAACCACTCTAAATCTTTACGGGGTTCAGAGCCCAGACTAGTGGAAGCTTAGACGCTTACTGTATAGTATACCTCTGCAAATGAACCAGTCATGGCTGCAGACTTTTATGGCTATGCTTGGAATTCGGATCAGGTAAAAGAGCTCCTATCCAGAAACAGCAGCTACCTTGTTCTCAGTCTGGGTGCAGTTTGAAGCTCTATTCCATTAAAGTGAATGGAGCTGAATTGCAATATCACACAACCTAAGGACAGAGGTGGTGCTGTTTTGACAAGAAAGTGGCAGTGCATCTCTAATCCTGGATAAGCCCTTTAACATTAGCTTTATTCAACAATAAGGCTATGTTCACACAACATTTTTTTCAGCGCCGTTTAAAATGACGTCCATTATTTTGAGGCTAAAATAACGGACGTTATTTAGCAGCCTGGCCTCCCCGTAGTGCAATGACTGGTGTTTGAACATTAGTTTAGTTTGGGTTGCTAATTGGCCTTTGGATGCGGCTTAATTGAAAAGTCCTTTGAATTTAATAGTAAAGATGGAGAAAGAACGGTGAGAAAAGAAAAACTGTCTGTGAACTACTAATAAAAAACGTCCGCTGTGTGCAAAAGACGTCCAAAAATAATGATCGTGTTCATTATTTTGACATGCGAGGCAAAAACATCCGTTATTCAATACACTGTGTGCATTGGACTTCCATCTTCTCATTGACTTCAATGCATTGCCATTGCAGTCAGTTAAATCGCGTCAAAAACTGACTTTTTTTAAAACATGAAAATCGGCCACCTTTTCTTTAATTTTGACGTTGTGTTAACATAGCCTAATATAGGTTAGGAGTAGTATTTTACTCACCTGAGACAGATTCTTCGTATGTGGAGCTTGTAATAACCCCAATAGAACTGGAGGATGTGCTCTGAGAAGGCGTTTCTGGTATGTGGTAAGGGCGAAGAACAGCTTCCCCTATGCCTCCATTTTTTCCATTATTTCCACCATGACCTAAATGTGATAAAAACAGAATCATATCAATATAATAACTACACAGCCCACTTTAAAAGACACATCTAAAAATTGTAAGAATAAGAATAAGCCTGTATTGCCACTTTGTTTCCTGCTTATAGCATATGTTGGGAGTATTCACGACACATTCATCCAGCGAAAGCCTTCAACATACAATGACATACTATAGAAAGCAGGTACAAACCAGACATTGTATACCACGAGAACACTCTTTTTGGTGCCCAAGGGTGCATGGAGCCATAAGGATATGCCAGACATGTTCAGAAAAGAAAGTGCAAATTAAGGCTATGTTCACACTTGCATAGCAACGAATGCTGTTATACTGCCGGCCACTGGGCTGCGTTCAGCATGTTCCATTATCTTTTATTCTCAATACCTTGGAATAAGTTGAAACACCTCAAATTTCCTCAAGACTTAAATTTCAAGTTTTTAAGCAAAAATAATAAATCTAGTAATTAATCTAGTAAGTCAAAAACTTGTCAACATGAAGTGTTTTAAAAATGTCAAGACTGACTATTACTTCAATTTGCATCTCATTTGTTGCTGACTATAATTCCAGCAGTAAATTTTATAACCTTGTTATTATGTAAGAGTAACTCCCATGTGATAGAAGAGTTCTCCTAACAATGCTAATGTGCCATAATGCTAAGTGCTGTCTCATATACAGCTAATGCCTTATTGCTGACTGCACATTTTAGCAGATTCAATAAAAAGAGAAAAAAAGCTAAAAATTATTTTGATATTGAGTAAGAGATGATGGGTTGAAATCATCTATACAAAGCAATCAAAATTAGAGACTATTCCAATACTGGATTACTGGATTTTCAAAACTGTTTTCATTTTTAAAGTTTAAATAGAAAAAAAAAATTATAATAAATATAAATATATGTTTTATAAAAAAAACAATATGACAAAATGACAAATTATTGCCAAATGTAGTTGGGTTTTTTAATGTTGAGAGACAAGTTTTTTCCCCCAATGTAACATCATCATATTTTTAGATATTTTCTATATTATTACAGTTTTGGGCTGGGTTCACACTATGTATATTTGAGGCTGTATTTGTGAGGCTGTATAGCAACCAAAACCAGGAGTGGATTGAAAACACAGAAAGGCTATGTTCACATAATGTTGTAATTGAGTGGATGGCCGTCATTTAATGGCAAATTTTTGCTGTTATTTTAAAACAACGGCTGTTATATTGAAATAATGGCAGTTATTTACCGTTATATGACGGCCATCCACTCAATTTCAACATTATGTGAACAGATCCTTTCTGTGTTTTCAATCCACTCCTGGTTTTGGTTGCTATGAGGACCTGACTTGAGGACCAAATACTGCCTGAAATATACAGTGTGTGAACCCAGCCTAAAGGGCTTTGTGGACAAAAGTTATTGGTGACCTATCAGGATCATTATTTTAGCTTTCTGTTTGTCAGAACTGTGGCATCACCATACACAATGTAACAAAGCAGATGGCTCTGTGCATTGTGTAATTATCACGATATTACTGGCGAACAGCAAACCTAATTCTACACTTTTAGCACCATACGTAATAGCATCAAAAGCCAAACTACCAACTGCTGAAACATATTCATTTTTTAAAAAAAAGCTTAAGGAAGTACCGCTTTTTAAAATGACTTGATCCGTGCGATGATATGCTAGGTGTGGGTATACTGTCAGCATGCAGTTTTCAGAAACAGCAGCAACCTGGAGATGAAACCTGGGGGGAAAAAGATTATTATTATTTACAAGGTTAAAAAGAAAAGGTCCAGCTGCGGTCCTTCATATGTAGATACTGAGGTATATATATACACATACATATACACTATTTATATATATATATATATATATATATATATATATATATATATATATATATATGTGTAAAAAAAAAAAAAAAACCTTTCCTATGATTTATTAAAGGGGTTATCCAGCGCTACAAAAACATGGCCACTTTTCCCCCTACTGTTGTCTCTAGTTCAGGTGCAGTTTGCAATTAAGCTCAATTTACTTCAATGGAACTGAGTTTTAAAACCCCACCCAAACTGGAGACAACAGTAGGGGGAAAGTGGCCATGTTTTTGTAGCGCTGGATAACCCTTTTAAATGCAACAATCTGACATAATACATACTGTATAAGGCATATTGATTCTAATGGAGCTGTGTCACAGGAGGGGAGGGGTTTTCCTCCAACTGGGGGCAGACCAGCTCGCATCCAGTGCTTAAGCCCGGTGCTTGGTAATAGATCAGCGCCATGCGTGGGAACCCAGGCCGTGCTTAAAAAAAAAAGACCAGGGCACCGGCATCCCTGTGCTAGCGCATTCTATTCATTTGCAACACTTGAAGGAGATGCACTGATGGTATATATATCTGGTCTACAAGAAGGGAAACTTAGCAGCGTCAAGGACTCTGGTGGAATGCACATGCACTGTAATTGGTTCCTGCATTCTACAGCGTCAAATAAGGATTTTAATCTTTAAGATGTGGACAAATACTTTTATGCACCTTCACATACACCTAATGTGTACCTCTAAGCACTGTAACTTTTGTGTTAAATTAGTTAGGGGTGTATATAGAAGTAACATAAGACCTATGGGATCCAGGGTGTGACCCCCTGCTCTGATGCTGACTAGTTTTCCATGCCTGTATATTAATTTTACGTTAACTGCTACTTGAAAGTCTATCATGGTAAGTAAGAGTGTCTAACTGCAATGAAGTGCTGGCTCATCACATGGATGAAGATTTATTCTTGTCTACTGTATTTAAAATGTAAATAGCTTGTAATCACTAAACTTTATGACAAATCTATTAGATGTGCAGCTATTAATAAGACAGCATTACAATCCATTAGATATATGAAAATTAAATAGCCACATTGCAATACGAGTACTGCTGAAAATATGCAATGAACTGACTAAAATGAGATTAAATGAACAGATTAAGGAATTTTGCACAGGTCTTTCTCATTTACTTGATTTGAAAGAATGTATTAATCTACTGTGCTATATTAAAATGACTCTGTAACTTAGCATTCTAAGGTCGAACAAATTAGCTTAATGTTCTTCCAGAAACTAGTGCTCTTGTATATAGCAATATCCAAGCAAAGGAGTGTTTGCCATCAACAGAAAGCCTAGAAAAGTAGAGACACTCATAAGCCATCTAGTTTTAGGGTTAAATTTTTCACATTATCATGCGTCACCTTTTTAATACCATTGTTTACCATTTAAAAGTATGATAACTATAGTGTTTTAACCCCTTTATGACTGGGTTTATCTTCACTTTTGAGTTTTAATTTTTTTACACCTCGACTTCTAAAAGCCTTATTTTTTGCAGGACTACTTGTACCTCTTTCATTTTACTATTAAATGTACAGTATGGCAAAACTGAAAAAAAATTTTTTGTGAGATTGAAAAAAAGAGCAATTTAGCAAACCTTTCATAAGCAATCATTAGATTGCTAGTTCTGATCAATGCAATGCTACAGCATTGCATAGATCAGCAAGATCGGCCGCTGCTTTTCTAATAGAGTCTGCCCGAGCCAGACTATTAGCAGAGACACTTAGGTAGCAACGAAAGGAAAGTATGGATCTCCAGCTGCTAATAGGAACCATCAACACCCAGCAATAATGTTGTTGGAATATAAGGCACCTGACAGGTAGGGCACCCGTCATTCAGTCATTTTAATCACTTTATATTGCAACATTGAAAGGGTTAATGACTGCCATCAGCAGGATAGCTAGTGTCAATGATTAGCAGCAGAGGTCTTCTACACATAGCAGACCCCACTTCCAACTACATATGGAGTGGGCTCATCTCCTGAGCCTGCTCCATTCACTTTTTCACGTCAGCCAATGCATATAACCATATGGCTCACATGAAGGGGTTAAAAAGGGTAATGCATTTTTTTTAATAAGATATCCTACGTCAATCTACAGATGTTCCAAAATGTAGAGAGCTTCTATCAAAGTAAAAAGAACTGTATTTTTTTTTTAAATGTTTGTGCTAATTCCCATCAGCTTTTCTGTTAAGTACTCTAGCTGAAAATTTGAAGACATGTGAAACCAGTTTTAAACCCATGAAGGTGACATATAGGCCCTAAATTTATTACTGCAATCCAACTGTAATCGGAAATTGCAGCTGAATTTCGGTGCAGTGCAACTGTGCCACAATTTGCGCCGGAACTGCACTGACAAGAAAACCAGCTTAGTCACCAGTATGCATGATAAACCTACCTGAAAAGGTGGCCTAGCATCTGAATTTTCCTACTTCCCAATATATTTTTCAATCTTTTCACCCAAAAACTGTCAAATTTGACCATGAGTTTTTCACAAGTGAATGCTGTTGGAAATATTCACAATTATGTAATTTTATGAATTTTGAGAATGGCAATGTCCTGAAAGTGTTTTCCTTATTTTTTTTTTTTGTTTTTTTAAATGGTTCTTCTCTTTCTATAGATACATTTTACATTTCTCTAACCTTAGCAAGAGACCTCTAGATTTTTTAAGAAATGATGTTCATATATACTAGAAAGCACGTCCACTCCCGAAATGGACAGCCCACTCAGCCAATCACTAACTTAGATGGAACAGCATCACAGCCACTGATTGGCTGAGCAGGCTATCACCCCAGAGACGAGTCTGTCTCGGAATTGGAGGTGGGATCGTTCAGCCGGGACCTGAAGATGATATAGGACGACACTGTGGGAGCACGGAATGCTGTTTGTTATGTTCTCCCCAAGGGCAGCAACATGTTGAAAGTTTAACTTATTTATGGATTCTGATAAATGATTAAATTCTCATTAATTACCAGTGTGCCAGATTGCATCAGGGAAAAGCAATGTAAGGAGGTAAAGAATTTGACCTAAAAATAGACACAAGTGATACAACAGACTGGCTGGCGGCATAATTGCTATAGCTCTCCTACAGTGGTTGTTGCATTTAAAGGCATGGTAACACCTAAAGTCACAGGTCTATTGTAAGCATGTGTAAAAGGGAAAATGAGAAGGTAAAAACGAGGTTCCCAGAACACATTTATATGTACTTACTCATCAGAGACAGTCCCTTTCAGAACACAGTGCACTGGGGATAAGGTGACTTTCCCACGTCGAACTTCTTACCAAAAAGTACTGTGCTGCAGTAGCAATAAAGTACATTCAGATGAATAGCCATCCCTGTAATATGTGAACAGCTTAAGACAACCAGAATGGGAGCCACTAATACTGCAGTGCTCCTAGTTCTGGCTCAGAAAGGAGTCTGAAGCAGGGGGCTATATGATGTCCATATGCCCTAGTGGGGCAATTGAAAAGGGTTTTCTTTATAAAAAAAAAAAAATGGGTTGTACTATAAAGAAAACAAGATCTAAACAGATGCAATATGTGAAATGGAATATATTTACAAGTATTACAATTTTTTTTATTGCAGGGATAAAGAGGTCTGACGGTGGCCAACTGTACAGTGCCCAAAGCTTCCTGTAGAGCTCTGGGACAGATATGGAACATTTTGTGATATATTTTTGACTGTTATGACACCTAACAATTTTAAAAACAAAAAGTATGTTGAAGTGACACTGTCAACTCCTTTGTGCATTCTGACATCTCTACACAGGTGTAAAGGGTAAATTTAGCGTTTTTCATACCTTATTTTATATCATACGTCATGGTGCTTGTTCAAGTAAAAAGTCATCTTTTATCAACTGCAGATTGTATTAAGTGGGCGTGGCCTCGCGGCATTAGCGCCACTTAGCCCCGCCCCCAATGCCACAGTTGGCCACGCCCCCTCGTCACCCATTGGAACAGGCTGACCGAAAGGGTCAACGGTGCCGTTGTGGGCGGGGCTAATTCCGAGACCACGCCCACTTAATACAATCTGCAGTTGATAAAAGGACACTTTTTACTTGAACAAGCACCATGACGTATGATATGAAATAAGGTATGAAAACTGCTAAATTTACCCTTTACACCTGTGTAGAGATGTCAAAATGCATAAAGGGGGTGACAGTGTCACTTTAAGGATAATGTCACAGAGATACTGTACATGACTATGTATACTTCATTTATTTTTATTGCTACATTTAATTAAAGATTAGAAATAGTCTGTGTGTTTATGGCTTTGTATGTTACACGTCACTGTATGCTTGCTACTGTAAGACTGACAATAGAAGCATAGAAAGATCCTAGTACTGTATAAAAGCTTCAAGATCGCCATAATTAGTGTCTAAGTATGAAGAAGACTGAAGTTAGTGATTATTGATCTAGATGAAAGCACACACAGGAGAACTAAATAAAAGCAGAATAGAGTCTTCACTGCAATAGAAAATCATTTTGAAGATTAATGGCTCTTGAAAGTGAAGATGAGTATAAGGTCAAAATGTTAGCTTCATAGTGATATATAAAACAGCTTTCAATGACCTGAATTCATCACCATTTATGAATACAGACATACATGTGCGTGTGTGTATGTATATATATATATATATATATATATATATATATATATATATATATTTATATATATATACACACACACACACTAAGCCATAACACTGTAGGATCTATTGGGGTAAGTGTACATATATTAGCCATTCCGAGAGGTTTCTGTGATTGGATGCATGACATTTTTGAATCTGTGTGGTATCCACTTTACTCACTTACCTTGACAACACCCCCCCCCCCCCCAACTTAAAGACGAGTACCATGTATATTCTCAAAATGGACTTGGCTAGTGCTCTGTGTGATTGGGAGCTCGGCTCTTAAGCTACGTCAATTTAACAGGAAAAGGAGAACACACTGTGTAGCACTGACACAGAAACAAAAACATTTGGATTACAATAGCTCTTTTGTGAGATTGGACCAGACAAGTTATCCTTCACTCCCCAGGCACATCTATGATCCTTGGGTAGCCATGATCATTGGAAGGTACTAACCACTGCTTACCGGGTACATCTCACAAGACCTGATATTTAAGGATTGCAACTAGAGATGAGCGAACCTGGAGCATGCTCGAGTCGATCCAAATCTGAACTTTCGGCATTTGATTAGCGGTGGCTGCTGAACTTGGATAAAGCCCTAAGGCTATGTGGAAAACATGGATATAGTCATTGGCTGTATCCATGTTTTCCAGACAACCTTAGAGCTTTATCCAAGTTCACCAGCCCCAGCTAATCAAATGCCCAACGTTCAGGTTCGGATCGACTCGAACCCGAACCCAGTTCGCTCATCTCTAATTGCAACTTTGACAAGAGCAAAACTGTGATGGCCAGATGATTTTATCTAGCCATCACTATTTAATCCCTTGTCAAAATTTTTTCTTCACATATTTGCTTTTTTTCCTTATATAATGCTTAATAGAACTGATTTTGGTTAACAAACCCTTCTTTACAAGGGCATCATATGATATGGTTTAGCACTGGTGTCTTGCTTGACTGAGGCAGTGATTTCTCATTCAACCAGGGAATCATCTGAATAGAGACTAGTTTCTTGATTTACTTTGGTCATTTGGGTTCCCTCCCATATTCCAAAACATCTGGTACAAAGTATGAGACAAGGATATTGCTGAGGGACAGATGCAAAGGAAAGCAATCTGCATCAAGCTGTGTACTTTGGAATAGGTCAGCATTATATGAATTATACATAATAATAGTTAATATTTATGTAAATTTCACAAAGCACAACAGCTTTCAATGAAAAATAAACCAAAAAGTAAATTTTCGCATTTCAATCACAACACTCGATCCTGTAGTCCTTTATCGAAGTATACTATATGTAATATAGGTTTAACATCTCAGACCCTGAACCTATTTTTAACCTTTTGCAAGCACAGCCTATTTAGGACTTCAGGGCATGTTTTATTGCTTAGAAGGTTTTTCTTTTTTTTGTTAGGTTTTTCATGCCTTTTAAGGACCACAACTTTACCAATGTAGCTGCATGAGCGCCATTACCATCATTTTTGGATATATATAATGTATGAAAAAATTTTATCATTATTAATGAATCATATCATTATATCATTTTTTGGGGGGAGGAAAGGTTAGGAGGAACAGCAACTTATATAGGTCCAGTTACACTAGTATACTAATTATGTCAATTATGTGTATATATAGGAGAACTGCGACTGAGGGTGGGTGAAAAAAAAAAATATTCACCTACCTCCCTGGCTCCCGCGCTGCATACTACCACTCCAGGCCTAGGTGTCTGGCCAGTTCCTGATCTTAAGACAGGTCTTGGGACGTGACGTGGCAGGACTGCTCAGCTAGTTAGCAGCAGAGGTAAGACACTGTTACAGATGCTGAATGGCTGGGCGGTCATGTCCCAAGTCCTGTCTCAAGGGCCCAGAGAGGTGGTATTTGGGCAGCAACACATGATCCAGGAAGGTAAGTGGATGTTTTATTTTCCACCCACCCCCTTTCTGGATGTTTTGAAAATATGGGTCCCAGATAGAGATAAGCGAACCTCGAGCATGCTCGAGTCGAGTCGATCCGAACCCGAACTTTCGGCATTTGATTAGCGGTGGCTGCTGAACTTGGATAAAGCCCTAAGGCTAAGTGGAAAACATGGATACAGTCATCGGCTGTATCCATGTTTTCCAGACAACCTTAGAGCTTTATCCAAGTTCAGCAGCCCCAGCTAATCGAATACCGAACGTTCGGTTCGACTCCAACCCGAACCCGGTTCGCTCATCTCTAGTCCCAGACAAAGCTCTTCTTTTACTTCTTGCTTTCTTGTAGTTTGAATTTTCTTTTATACATTTAAAGAGAACCAATCATGGGCGGAAATTTTTTTTTTCGATAATTAGATTAAAATTGTTATTTTATTAATATTTGTAATTTGAATTAATTACTTTTAGGGCCGCGTTTTCACAATATACCGATTTTCTTTTCCTGTCTCGTGCCGACTCTTTTGAAAAGAGCCGGCGCGCGACAGGAAGCTCCCGGCATGCCGAGCGGCAGGAAGGGCTCCCATGAGCCTTTGCCACCGCTCTGTAAGTACACAGTGATCCCGCGCTATACAGCGCGAGATCGCTGTGTATGAATATCCTAACTGGGCCTATTAGTCTATTCCTGAAGATACAGACTGCCTGTGCAGTCTGTATCTTATGCCATTACCTATAGCTGTATAGCGGAGCGGAGCGGAGCAGTAAGGCCGGGGGCGGCCATCTTGATGACGTCAGTGGTGCGTTCCAGCGCTGGAACGCAAGGGACGTAATCAAGATGGCGCCCGGCTTTACTGCACCGCTACAGAGGAGTGGGTAAAGTATAAGATACAGACTGCCTGTGCATTCTGTATCTTCAGAAATAAACTTCATGAAGATACAGACTGCCTTTGCAGTCTGTATCTTATACTTTACCTACTCCTCTGTAGCGGTGCAGTAAAGCCGGGCGCCATCTTGATTACGTCCCTTGCGTTCCAGCGTTGGAACGCACCACTGTGACGTCATCAAGATGGCCGCCCCCGGCCTTACTTCTCCGCTATACTGGATTAGGTAAAAGCATAAGATACAGACTGCACAGGCAGTCTGTATCTTCAGGAATAGACTTAGGGACAGAGAATCTTTTATTATAGGGATAGTGATTTTTAGGTGATTGGTCCTCTTTAAATATTTAAAGAAACTTAATAGAAATTACAAAGACTGTTGGCAGAAAAAGACCATCTAGTCTGCCTATTGTGGTTTTACCAACTACATCTCCTGAAATTTTGTTCCAAGTGACTACTACTCTCTCAGTAAAATCATACTTTAAAAGATTTTTTTTCTAATATTGCCAACAAATATTGTGTCTCTTCGTGTGTATAGTTTCTGTCATAATACTTTTTTTCATAATATTTTTTTAATAGGGTCACAATCTTGTGCAAATTCTTGATATACCATTATAAGGTTTGGGACTTTATTTTTCTGAGAGCTGCAAATCCTCTGACTCCCTTTTATTAAAAACGGTTAATATTATAAGTTCAATAGGACCTAAATAAATCTTCTTTTACTAAGTTGACCCTAGTGATAACTGCAGGTAGCAAAAATATATAATACAACAGGAAACCAGCACAGAATTAAAAAACTATAAAATAGGTATGCTTTATGGCTTGAAAAAGCAGGAAAATGGAACAGGAGCTTGTATTAATAAACCCGTAAACTGGCAGAATCGGCTATCAGACAACAACAAGAAGCTGAGTTTAGTGAAAACATTGTAGTCATAACTATTTATCCAATTGATTAAAAGAAAGACAGTCCACGTTTTTCCAAGCGTTCCTATATTCCCGATATATTTCCTCATTACATCAGCCAAAAAAAAAAAGAGTTCTGCGGAGAAGTACAAATGAAAGATAATAAAGAAAACTCAGCGCTCAGTGAAATTGCAGACTATATGCTGCACATCACCATCTTGAAAGCCTGAAATGCATTTGTTACCCATCAGCCATTCTGCTGTTTGCATACTTATTTCCCTAATGTGCACTTGCAAAGAAGTTACAGAAAATAGGCAATAGTCATTAAATATATTATGTGCATCAACATTTGCAACCTGCTGTTAGCCAAAAAAAGCTTGTGCTCCGACTGTGCAGACAAAAAACTCATAAACGTAGGAAGCTCATTGTCATTAAACATTCCCTGTGATTTTGTCATTTATTCTCCACTAGAAGGCAGGCACATTTATTTATTTATTTTCATCCTTTTTCTTTTTTTAATCTCTCATCTATCCCGGTAAAGTATTATGACATTTTCCTCAATGGGTACATCGTTGTGTGGCATACATTTAACAAATCAGATGCTAGGTAGTTGATGGCTGCTGCACAGAAACCTTCAGAACTTAGACTGAAAAATGATCCTACTCTGCATATGCTGGAGTCTCTCCAAAGAAGCCATGGATTCAATATTAAAAAATTGTAAAACTTTCAAAAAAATAAATTAATTAAAAGGTGTAATTTAAGGGAGAATAGTATTCTATTGTTGCCATTATTCTTTGCGGCTAGCCATGCAAAACTGCTATAGGGGTATCACTTTTAGGGTATGTTCACACTGAGCAAATAAATTGGAATTCCGCAGAATCCAGCAATCCTCAGTGTCCCGCTGTGAGTGAATGAGAGGGCGCTCGCTCCTCCGTTGCCGCCGCTCTCCGCTCATAGAAGTGACATGTCACTTCTTTGAGCGGAGACGGGCTATGGGACACTGAGACAGGGGGGATTCTGCGGCAGAAAGTTCTTCAGTTTTACTCAGTGTGAACATACCCTTATGCTAAATTATATAGCTCTCTAAAACAGGGGGGAAAAATGGAGTATCCTCTGGAGGACCCACAGAAGAGGAACAAAGGAGTTTTTCTTACACAATTTATATATTCTGAAAAAGATGTTTACAATTTAATAATTAATAGGCCTCTAACATTTTGAAGAATAATAAATGTCTGAATCATTGAGTCAGGTCTATGCATGTATCAGGAAGGAGCAGATATAAAATAACATTTTGTCTACTCCATACGAAAATAAATCAGAGGTTAAAAGCAAGGTAATGTCATGCTTCGATGTAGAGGTTTTAAACTAAAATGCTTGAGGGAAGGGAGCCAAAATTGATAACACTTTGAGCCCAGAGCACTATACACTGGGATGATAACCTTAAAAAAAAATATATGCACATACAAAGTCATAGTCAGATGGACTTAACTGGTCCCAAATTAATTTCAACAGTAAAATATTGTCAGAATATGAAAAGAACGATTTACTGAGAATGCGTTGAACCTTTGCACATTTGAAATAAGAAAAATATATTGCACCTGGGGATTGGGAACAACAAAGAGAAAAATATACAATAAAATATACAATATTTTTCCACTAGCGCCCAATGTTTTTAGTACTAATCCTAATTTAATGTAAAATATTTATTATATGCATTATTATAAACTCTTGTTACTGTCATTGACAATCAGCCGGTTGCACTTATTATTTCTTTCTGTGGCAATGAACTGAAAATAAAATGAAGGAACGCCTTAAGAAATGCCATGAGGAAAAACAACATTGCAAATAATGTAACACTGGAATATTATGAACAAAAATACATCTTACTGGTTGTTATCTTCATCTGTGAATAGCAGCTCAGCCAAGCAAGACACTGGAGTGGAAGATTTGAAGGCGATCTTGCAGACAATTTTTTCACTCAACTGACCAGAGCCTGAAATAGTCTGACCATTAGGAAAATGGACAGAAAACAGCTTTTTCCATTCACCATTGTCAAGCTCTATCTCTGGAATTTCCACTTTCAATGCGGATGGCCTACCAAAAAAAGGTAATTTTGATTTTAAAAAAAAGCTTAATGGCCTGTTCAACATACAAAATTGCACACATCCTGCTATACAGTAGAAAACTATAGAGAAAATAAAGTGAACTGAATTCCTATAATGAGTGAGACCAGAGAACAGGCAAATAACACCATGCTGTTAGATAAGGATGAACCTGGTAGATTAAGCATATCATCTTACTCCTGGGCAGGCAATAAAAAACGTATTCCTTCTTTAATGAATATGTAATAATGTGAATATACCTGTTATAATTAGCTGGCATGACATCTACCACCGCTTCAACTTCTGTGTCCAAAGGCACAGGAGTCAGTATAACCAACGGAGGATCAAAAGTTATCACTGCTTTTTTGGAGCTACCAAACAAATGGAGAGGTATATAAATAGTATCTGGATTATCATTTAGGATTATTGGAATTTCCGCTTTGTAATTCCCTGGTCCGACTGCAAAAAATAAGGAAAATTAGTAAATCAACACCGGTACACTAGGTATGTGGCAAAGTATAGAAACCTCTATTTTCCCCTAGTACATACCAGGGCAGAAGTGAACACTAATCGTACTTGTTTCTCCGGGCTCAAGCACACCTAAACGTTTACTGAACTTAAAAACTCCATTCTTCAGAGTTTCCATCGTTAGATCAGGATTTAACCTCCACGACACTGTTTTCTTTGAAATGTTGCTTAGCTCAAGAACCTAAGAGAATTGTGCATTGAGATCTTTAATACATGATAGCAAAGGATCTTAGGAGTCGCTTTCACTTTTTAAAATGACATCTGTCCTTTTACCCTCTTTACTATTAAATTCAATTGACTTTTCCATGAAAGACACACCCAAATGGCAATCAGTCTGCCTGAACCAGAATAATGTACCAGCAGCTGTCATTGTAATGATGGGCATCCAAAACACAAATGACTAACGTCATTTTGAACTCAAAATGATGGACGTCATTTTAAAAATAATAAACAGAAAGGAAAAAACGTCATGTGAACATATCCTATAAATGTATAAAAGTAATTATATAATACATATCCATACTTCAGACTGCAATATTCACCCCATCAACTTACTGAATGTATTAAATGTATATATAGTGCCATTTTTAAGACATATTGTATCACATCATCTTAGCTCTTAAAAAAAAAACAGACTCAACCGACAGCATAATGGCTTATAATTGACAGATTGTTACTAAATTAGCCCCATTATGTTTAAGTAATTTGCGTATTGGATTTATTAAATGTAAGCCTTGTATCACCAAACAGATTGTCAGGCATCAGATGGAGTGGTGTAAAGCATGCCTCCACTGGACTCTCTAAAGCAGTTGAAATGTGAAAGCTTTTCTATATGAAAGCAGAATTGTATCCTTCCAACCTTGTGGGGACATTTTGGGTTTGGCCCTTTTATGTCACAGACTGATGGAACCCCAGTACAAAAAAAAAAGCCTTTAAGGGCATGGTTGGGTAAATGTCAAATAGAGCAGACTTCAACCCCACTGAAAGCCTTTGGGATGAACTAAAATAGAGATTATAACTCTGGACATCTCATCCTACATTTATGTCTGACCTTGAAACCTCTGTTCTAGGTAAATGAGCAAATAATGCCTTAGGGTATATTCACACGGGCGGGCTCGCAGCGAGATTCTCGCTGCGCGCCCGGCAGGTCCTGTCAGTTCCCATAAACTACATACTTGCTGCGGTCTAAACGACCGCAGCGAGTATGTAATTATACCGCGCTTAACCCCTTCTACTCCCGCCGGCTCCCCCGCTGTAAGCAGCATACATTACCTGTCCTCGCTGCACGGGTCCGGCGTCCTGCTCTCCCGTCTGGCCAATTAGTGTGTTGCCCAGCCGCAGCCACGGATTGGCCGGGCGGGAGAGCAGGACGCCGGACCCGTGCAGCGAGGACAGGTAATGTATGCTGCTTACAGCGGGGGAGCCGGCGGGAGTAGAAGGGGTTAAGCGCGGTATAATTACATACTCGCTGCGGTCGTTTAGACCGCAGCAAGTATGTAGTTTATGGGAACTGACAGGACCTGCCGGGCTCGCAGCGAGAATATCGCTGCGAGCCCGCCCGTGTGAATATACCCTAAGAGATAGTCCAAGATCTTATAGAAAGTGTTTCCAGAAGAGTGGAAGCTGTTATAACTGCAAAGGGGACCAACTACATATTAATGCCTATGGATATAGAATAGGATGTCTTAAGAGCTGCTGCAGGTGTAATATATGTGTATAGTATATTTTATTATTTGCCCCCCTAGCAACCAGAAATTTGTTAAACATGCCAGGGTGACAGGCTACCGTCCCCCCGTTAGAGCACCCTATACTCACCTAATCCCGCCGGGTCCCGCTTCTGGAGATGGTCGGGTGACGGAGATATCAGCCGCTGCAGCCCGGCGCGCGCGCTCCTCAGATGAGTCCAACACCCATAGAGAATGACAGGAGAGTCTGACGCTCCGACATTCTCTATGAGCGTTGGACTCATCTGAGGAGCGCGCGCCGGGCTGCAGCGGCTGATATCTCCGTCACCCGACCATCTCCAGAAGCGGGACCCGGCGGGATTAGGCGCGTATAGGGTGCTGTAACAGGGGGTCGGGAGCCTGTCACCCCGGCACGGGGGGTGACAGGTTCCCTTTAATGTTGGGTTCACACTACAGTAAGTATATGTATATTTCAGTCAGTATTGCAACCAAAACCAGGAGTGAATTAAAAACACAGAAAGGCTATGATCACACAATGTTGAAATTGAGTGGATGGTCGCCATTTCATGGCAAATATTTGCTGTTATTTTAAAACAAGGGCTGTTATATTTGAAATAATAGCAGTTATTTACTGTTATATGGCAGCCATCCACTCAATTTCAACATTGTGTGAACAGATCCTTTCTGTGTTTTTAATCCACTTCTGGTTTTGGTTGCAATACTGACTGAAATATACGTAGTGTGAACCAAGCCTTAAATTGTAGAGCCCCTTTAAAAAATTTATCAGCTCAGAATTTTGTACCTGAAAATGGCATAATGGTAAAATGTGGAGATTGGGTACTGCAACACCTTAATTTGTATACATAAATACTATAATTATATCTAAGCATAAAATGAGCAAAACATATTAGGTTATTTCCCTTTAGATATAGGCCAATATATCTGTGTCTTGCGATTACCATATGAATAGAATCTGCTACAGCTTTTGGGAATTTTCCTTAATTCATTAAATTCTCTCACTTACAATAACCTTAGCCTTCTAATCTATTTTTCTTGGATATGGTGCATGAAAGTCTTACCTGGGAGCACAAAGAGTCATCTGCAATGCCAAGATCAAAGACTCCAGACGGTAATTCAAACGCAATGTGGGTAGTGGAGACTCTGAGCAGCTGCTGCAAAACTATGAAAAGGCACCATAACTGAAAGAACTACAATGTTAAGACACACATGAAAGAGCACTTGATGTGTTAATGTAAAAAATGCTTAACTACTATATTATATCAAGTTTAACATTCTAATATATTTTGTTTCAGTTCCCCACCGCTTTCAAAATATCTGCTTAATGTCAGTGAATAGAGGTTAAAAGCAGCAAAAAGCCTAAGGGTATGTTCACACAAGCATAAATCATGTGGTTTGGGGTGCAAAAACTGTTTAACTAGACAAGCATTACAAGGGTAAATATGTTAGCTGAGACGGGAATACCCCTTTATAGTGTACCTGTCGTTATAACTTTTAAAATATAAACCAAAAGTCGATGTGATATAAAGCAAGTTTTTTTTTAGCTATCATGGAAAACACAGCACTTCCTGTTTTCTGCCTTTTTTTCTAAGAGTCACAAAACAGGAAGTCCCGTGTATCCCAGGCCATCTGAGCGCTCACAGAGAGAAGGCAGTCATGTGACTGATTGACACATTGAGCCGTGACTCTCTGTATTGGCCAGAATTTCTGTGTTTAGTCAGCTTTTTTCAACCAGCACAAGTCAGAAAATCTGCCTTCAGGAGACTGGACATGAATTTCTGGCAAGTTCAACTTTGTTTTACAGGAGGATAACAACAATAACATAATGAATGTATATTGCAAACTTGCTTCATTTAACATCCACTGTTGATTTAGATTTTGAAAGTTATAACGACAGGTACACTTTAAGGGGGACACTTATAAAAGGTCCGCCTAAGGCGTACGCCAGGGAGAAGGTGCAGATTTGCTCCTTCTCCCTGGCACCTGCCGTATGCCCTGCTTGCCCGGTGGGCAGGCTGGGGGAGCTGGGGGTGGGGGGCGTGACAAGGCGTGGCCTCCTCCCGTAAATCATGGTCCAAATCTACACTAGCTTGAAGCAGGTGTAAATTTAGTACGCCTGGCGCAGGTTCGGGCGTGTGTCTCTTAGTGAATCCAGCCAGGGAAAAGGGGCGTGGCCTAATATAAAAATATATAAATCCACCTTAAGTGCTTAACCACAGGGGTTAACCACTGGGACCCACAGGGTCTTGAAAAGAAGTTTCAAGGCTCTCGTTGGAATGGCCCAGCAGCCCCACCACTACTCTATTCATTGTCTAAAGGAATTTCCAGAGATAGTACTGTACTATAACATCCCCTGAAGCTCTGTTACACAATGAATGCATGGTGCCCATGCATGACTACCATGCTAGTCCAACTAGGGTAGTGGGACACTGCTTTCAAGATTGCAAGGGGTCATGTCTGTGACTTGTGTCTTAAGATTTTATGAGTTTAGAAGTTTTAAAGGCCAGAAGCTAAACTAATTCAAGAACCAGGTAAGGCTACAGTCATTGAGAATGTGCCTAAGATACCCAGCTTCCCAAAACTCCTAAATAGCAAGTCTGCATAGTTTACTATGTGGGTCTGTCATATAATATAATTCATAGTAGATCTTGGAGGGTATATTCCCATATTCAAGTTTATTTTTGCAGTTTTTATATCCAAAGTGAAGGATATATTTAAAGAGCTGTCTAAGCCTCTTCTTTATACAAGTCCTCCATTTATGCACTCTTCCAGTCTACGGCATCAGTGCTGCATAAAAAAACCCTGAATATCAGAAAATGCCACATACCAGAATGCAATGCTGCCATGTGGAAGGAAGGAATCTGTTACTTAAGAAGATTAATATTTTACTGGTACTCTCGAAGGCTATATTAGGATGGAGTAAGGAAGAAAGCTGTTTCATCAGAGAATAAATATTTTACCGCACGCAGTAGTACGCTTATAAATTGGCAGGTCAAAGACACACCATATATTGTCCTCATACTTCATATTTACTATCACTACTTGGACATATGGGCACTCTAAGTCTATTACTACATTAAGGACAAATGTATTGGCATACCGGTAGCATTTACTTTGCAGGCTGGAGTGATGACATTCACCATTTGAGGCCTTGGGATAATGATATGCTTTTCTGAATGGGTTGGGGTAACAGGAGCAGAGCTGTCAGCGTCAGATAATCCACCGGTGAAGTTGATATTTACTGGAAGCTGGAAGTCATAGGCTGCCACCTGCAGTACAAAATCCATAGCAATATACTTGCTGCTAATACCGTTGCAGAATATAAGTCATTAAGAGCATACAAATTCCTGGAAACTGAAGAGGAAGCATGCACAGATCCCCAAGATGTCACTTAATTAACAGTAAATGAATGTATTATGTTCTAGCAGTCACCGCAAGGTGTTAGTGTGCCCAATAAATCTGCCATTAATCACATTTAACCTGCAAGCTCTTGAAGGAAATTATTAGGTAATCAATACATATACTCCGGATTACGGATAATCAGGTGGACAACTACTGCATAAATGCACATTTAGCAGAGATGAATTACTTCTTCATCTTCTTGTTGACCCCAAGAGCCAAAGGCTACCCTACTATGCATCCATTTTTTATTGTTCTAAAATGAAAACACATCCATAAATCAACTTAATTAAAAAAAATCTAGAGTCTTGTATCTATAGCTTGTAAGGAGGCCTATAGATTTCCATGGGAACAGATAATAAGCTCTGTATAGTCATATTGCCTTTCATCTGTCCCCTACTTTTTTGTGACCTTATGCATGTAGGGTAAGAAGAAATAGGTAAACAATGTTTAAAAGCTGCAGGAACAAAACAATAGGAAATTTTTTAATTAAAATGATGAATTGATCATTTTACTTGCACTGCAACAAAGAAAATAGTTGTAAAGGTGGAAATGTACATCACATTGCATCATAATGTGGAATACATACAACCCCTACCCGCTCATAGTCTTATTATGGGTGATATTTTTTTATTCAGGAAAGCGGGCACAATTTCACTTCTAGTAACTAGACATGGCGCAACTTAAGCATGTTAGAGTTGCGCTCATCTTTAGTATTAACTCAAAGCCAAGCAAGTAGGGAAGGAAGAACATACAATTACTACTATAAACAGGAAGCAGTTACTGTGCTGTGTTAGTAATGGTTTATGGCGATCATAGAGTCTATAGGTTACATACACAATAAGTGGTGGTCATGGAAAAAAAGGGGGGAGAGGAGACAAAAAAAATAGTTAATCTGACATCTAACCACCTGAACCGAAGGGGCTTTGTACTCATATTGCAATTTTATGACTTATACTGTACATTTCCACTGTTTTCAGACACTTCAGCACCAACCTAAAGAGGCTCCATCACTTCTAGGGTCCTGTGTGTAGTGTACCAGTACAGGTGTTCCACTACCTTTGTATTCCAACTTTGGGATCACACTTTGGGATGAAGGGTCTCACCACTCTAATTGCACAACTGAAGGTCTAGAAGGGTTAACTATGTTCTTGTGTTGCTTTATGTTGTTCAATCAGTAATTTGAGTGCCTCACTCTACCAAGGGGAGGTTATTCCCAGTCACCCATATGTAGGATAGCTAGTTCCTGGTGGGAGGGTCTTTTTTCCTGATCTTCTAGTCTTCAGTTAGTTGGAATTGGAGAGAGAAGATGGTTTTGTTGGAGTTATTGTAATAGCAAGTATGCAGTGTTAAACCTAGATAACTGTCCCCTGGGAAAACTGGGTCTACACCAGGGGTAACCATCAGATTGCTGTGAAGATTTCTACGTATAGTGTTATCCTGGTTAAGTGCTGGACTGTGATCATTTTTTCCGCACTTACACCTGCACCCACACAAACCCGATTCTTCCTTTCCAAAGCCAGTTTTAGTATAGAGGGGGGGGGGGGGGCATACCACTCTTGGCCACCATGACAAGTGCCTTGTCTGTTACCAAACACCTAGCCCACTCCTAACAACCCCAGGTTACTGCACTTGGTCCTGCTTCTATGGTGCACAGAGCCTTGGTACTGACAGCTTTTTTTTTTTTACTGTTCTTGAAACAAATATTCCATTACTAGTATAAAGTTCTATTCTTTCCCCTCTATAACGTCTACCATTTGGCACAGTATATTGCACCTGCACATATTGTGGCTGTCTGTACTAAGGAAGTATCTGCTATATGGGACATGCCTCATAAATCCTCTTTTAGAAAGACATGTAATATAATAGTCTATTATGCTGAAATCTGAGATCATGCTGTCTGATTCATTTTATTTAGTAGAAAATGAACATAATTTTAGGTCTGTCTTGGTGATTGATTGCTTGATCTTCAGGCTGCGATTCTTGCATATTAGTAGGTGTCTGGCGTCTTTAATCAATAGCTTTGCACATTTCTTCTATGCTAGGCAATCTCAGGTTGTATCTATACCTGCTCATATATTTCAGTCTATCGTTTTTCTAGTGTCAGATGATTGTACATCTTTCTAGATGAAGACCATCTTGCTCTTACATACAATTCTCTATATGTATAAAAGCATTCTGTTAATGCCAAAATCTTAAACTAAACAGGAATCCTGGAACTTTGTGTCAGGACAGGGAGGTAGGGATAAGACACGACAGTGAGCCCTAAGACTGAACCCACCCACTGTCCCTTCCTACTTGCCTCAAACGGCCCTAGGCAGCCGCAGACAACCACAAAGGTGATCCCTGCTCTGGTATAAGTGTAACATAGAACGAGACAGACAAACAAATACAAAGGATAGTCAGCAAGCCGAAGTCAAAAAGTCAAAACCAAAGGGGCAACGCAGTACAAAATCAGTAAACAATCGGATAGTCAAAGGTCAGGGAAGAGGTCAGATAACAGGTAAATCGAGCAGAGGAATTAGGAACAGGGTTTGCAGGAATAGACAGGGGGAGCTGGGATCATGGTATGAACCTTAATAGCCAGCGCTGAGAGACTGGCTCAGCTTTGTTTTATGAGGATCAAGAGCACGGTCCAGATCCCCATTGGACAAGCGCTCTAATGCTCCAGGTTCCGGACAGGCAGAGGACAAAGTCAATCAAAAAGACTTGCTCAGCTGCAGCAATCAAGTCTAGCAGAGCTCAGTGTAACTCCTGCATTGCCGGAAGCTGAGAAGCAAGCGGGTGTGTCACACAAAAGCAAATACCAGGCCCAGTTCACACCAGGCTACTGCACATTCCGGACACTTTGTAAGCATTCTCTGGGTCCATTCCTTCTATTGGAGTCTTGGCAAACTGACATTTAGTTTCTGCAACAGTATGACAGATAGTTTTTTTTTTTTTTTGTTTTGTTTTTGTTATTCCTGGCAAACAATCCCAGTGATATAGTCTGTCTTTTCCAACCTTCTTATCAAACAAACATAGTTCATAAAATCTATAAGTCAACCAAGGATGTGTCAGGCGGATCAGAATACCTGAGCAAATTACCAAGGTATCTAGCTCACCATTCATTGTATAGGAGCTTTCATGCCAGCACTAGCAGTAGCAATCCACAGGAAGGAAAGTAATCAGATCCAGCCTGCAGAGTAAAATGCTGATCTCTTTATTTAGCACATCAGACATAGATGTCCTTACTCATTGTAAGACAACAATGTCTGAAACACATTGAATTTAACTGGAGGGTTGTATATGCTGTGGTTTTAAGATGTGCTAAATAAAGAAAGAAGCTCTTTACGTTCCAAGCTGGATCTGCTTAAAGCCTTAAATTGGCCTAGATACATAATATAGCTAGACTAATTTTAAGAATAGTAATTCTTGTAGGGAGGAGATGCAAGTAGGAGTTGTCTGAGCAAGACCCTATATGCTGAGGGTCTCTCGAGCAACAAGGTCATTAGTTATCAGTAGGGATCCTTGCAGACCCTATATCTGTATCATGATGACAATATCATTGCGAGGCTATGCTCACACATAGAGTGACATTTACTAAGGAGTCTAATGTGTGTGTAATGGGGCTTAGTGTAAAATTTGTTCCAATATCTTGTGACTGATTTATTAAAAAGGTAGCACTGCCATAGTGAATGTTTCTAAGTAAAAATCTGAAGTAAAAGTCGCAAAAAAGCAAAGATTGCACAAGCATATTCACCTGGAACTGACCAGACGTAAGCCTGCACCTGTTTGTGTGACTTTTTAAAAAGTCACAAATGATAAATTGTGAGCTAATCCCGGATTATGCAAACTTTTTGGTGAATACTCAAAACAGGCAGATTAAAAAAAGTCACATCTAAAAAATATTTTCCTGTCAAATACTGATTCATAAATAGAACTTAGAACAAAAATAGGTAAAAAAAAATCACGTAAAAATAGGCACAAAGCCCTTAATAAATTTCTCCTGTAGTATTTCTGTCAGTCTGTTTTTTAACCACAATTAGACGTGAAGCTGACAGGGCAAAATTACAATGGAAAGATTTGCACAGTTTCTGTGTTTTCAACCCACTTCTGGTTTTCGTCGAAAAAAAGACTGACAGAAATACTGTGTGTAAACACAGCCCATTGGGGTTTATTTGAAGGGGTACTCCGGGCCAGCTGTATAATCCGTATCTGGCCAGGCAGGATATAGAAGGCTGCGTTGACTTACCTCCCCGTATCGCGACGCCCCCGTACTCCAATCCTGCGGCCGCTTCCTGGACTGAGCTGTGGCTTGAGACGTGACGTCTCAAGGCAGCTCAGCCATTTAGCCACCGAGGCAGGACTCCGCTATGACCGCTGAATGGCTGAGCTGCCTTGAGAAGTCACGTCTCAAGCCGCAGCTCAATCCAGGAAGCGGCCGCGGGAAGGGAGTGTGGGGCGGCGCATCTGGGAGCTGGCGCTAGAACCGGGGACTGGAGCCTTCTATTTCCACCCCCTCCCTGGCCAGATACGGATTATAAAGCTGCCATAGTATACGAAAAAGGAAAAAGATCCAGAAAAACAAGGTCTGCACCTCCACAATATAATAAATATTCTTTATTTAAATCAAATCCAAAAACAAAGACACAAGATTAAAAACCATAAAAACACACAAATGGTCCTAACACTGGCCCCAATAAGGCACAGTGAGAAACTGGTCCACCCCACATGATAATACAGAGACAGCAATAAAATATAATGAGCAATAATAGTTATGATATAGTGCAAAGAGAATAATATATATGTAAACTATCTGACCCTATAATTAAGTGCCACAAAGTGCAAGTGCATGTGAAAAGGGTCACCCCTGACGAAGTCCACGTGACAGAACGCGTGGGGTTAATCTACCTGATCCACCCGTGAGACAGCAATTGTTATTGTATATATTATTTATTTATTTATACTTTTTATTGGTGTTTTTCACTTTTTGGCATATTTATTTCTTCCTTCTTTTAGGATATTGATTTGTTGCATTCTTTTCACATGCACTTGCACTTTGTGGCACTTAATTATAGGGTCAGATAGTTTACATATATATTATTCTCTTTGCACTATATCATAACTATTATTGCTCATTATATTTTATTGCTGTCTCTGTATTATCATGTGGGGTGGACCAGTTTCTCACTGTGCCTTATTGGGGCCAGTGTTAGGACCATTTGTGTGTTTTTATGGTTTTTAATCTTTTGTCTTTGTTTTTGGAGTTGATTTAAATAAAGAATATTTATTATAATGTGGAGGTGCAGACTTTGTTTTTCTGGATCTTTTTCCTTTTTCGTATACTATGGCAGTCTTTGGGTCTGGATAGGATTAGCACTCCGGCATTATTGGATGTGGTGCCCGCCTTATATGTGTACGGATTATAAAGCTGGCAGGGAGTACCCCTTTTACCCATTTTATCAGTACTGTAATAAGAAAAGCAACCATTTGACAAAGAAATGTTATCAAGTTAAGTTTAGATCTTCATGAATAAGGTTAGAGCTACCATAATCTTCAAGTCATGCAACTTTCTTGTCACATTACTCTCACAGAAGAGAGCTGTTTTGCATCTGGTCCTATGAAAGAGGGAGCAATAGAATAGCTGCAGTGACTGCAGAGGAGTTGTACTCAGTTACCCAGTGCAGTTCTATGAGATACAACATCTTGCCTAGAGGTCCTGCAAGTCACACAGCAGAAGAAAAATCTTATGAAACGGAATAAACTCAAGCAAGGCATGCAATGTATGTTAATAGAATTATGTTTGCATACATAACCTTCTAATGTAGTCTTGTGCAATGCAAAATATACACTGCAACCGCACATGCGATTTTAAAATTCATGTAGCGTTATGTTATTAGAGGATATCCTGAGGATAAACTCAGTAGGGTATATATCTTGTGTTTTCAACAAAAAAAAAAAATAATCTATAGATGTAGACAGTCATGGAACAAGGTAAAACATCTTTCCAACAATTACCTAATCTTAACAAGTATCTGCTTTAATTATTCTGGAACAACACCTTATTAGAAGTCTTAACATTCAACCTTATGTTAATTGCCTAACCAGAAAAAAAGCCTGGTATCAGGTTAAAGTGCTACTTACAAATACTAATGAGACAATAATGTATTATAGTGTGTTCATTACGCCATGAGTTGATATGGCTCCCTTGGTTCATTATAGCTAAATTATAATCATTCCAACACAATGTATTGAATCATGCGTCGTGAAAAGCATGGCAATGTGTTGCTTAAACTTTTAGGAGGTAGCGGTTGTGAGTCAGAGGCTGGAAGTGATAATAATGCCATTGAACGTTAGATACTTTCCTGCTGATCTTTTTTTCATTTCTGTGTTCTAGAGAAAGAGTCTGCACACCATGAACGCACTAGGCATGTCTCATGGGAGCCAAGCGATAGTTTTACAAAACAGCATGGCAGGACCACAGGAGAGATCAGTACAGACACTTCACAGCATATCAGAGTAATGAGGGAACTGCGTGACGTAGGTAGCACCGAAGCATTTTGTGTGCTTTTTAGGGCTCTTCTGTAGCTGCTATGAATATAAAAAACTCTGCACAGCCCTTCTATATGGGAAGATCTGGATGCTGTATTTGTTACACACTATGCATAGTAATGGTAGTAGTATGTAGGACACATACTTTGCATATATGGGGTAGTGGTGTAAATGCTAAGGTTTTTAATCCACCTAAGAGCTTATGACTAATACCACTTAACCCTTTGAGGTTGTACTTTGTAATGGCGCCTTTCATTTTACCATAACATGTATGATGGAATTCCAGAATTATTATTTATGAAGATATAAATTGGTGAAATCGTAAAAAAGAATGCAATATGGTAACGTTTGGGGGGTTCCTGTGTCTACGTAATGCACTATACGGTAAAAGCGACATGATACCATTATTTTATAGGTCAGCCGGAACACAACCATATGCAGGTTTTCTAATGTTATATATTTTTTTAATCAAATCCTTTTTTTGCCAATTAATTATTAATAAAATGGGCCTATTGTGATGCTTATAACGGTTTTAATCGCTGTTTATTAATATATATATATATATATATATATATATATATATATATATATATATATATATATATATAGTAACATCAAATCGGTAATCCGTTTTAATCACTTTTTATTAATATATATAATGTAACATCAAATCGGTAATCCGTGCACTTTTTCCCCTCTTTTTTTTTGTGTACGCCGTTCGCAATGATGCT
Organism: Dendropsophus ebraccatus; assembly: GCF_027789765.1. NCBI lineage: Eukaryota > Metazoa > Chordata > Amphibia > Anura > Hylidae > Dendropsophus > Dendropsophus ebraccatus. The sequence goes on from NC_091458.1 coordinate 113,699,625, forward strand.
TGTTATATTTTAATAGATTGGACAAGTACGCACGCTACGGTATATTATATGTTTATTTATTTATTTTTATATGTTTTATTTATATAATGGGAAAGGGGGGTGATTTAAACTTTTATTAGGGGAGGGGCTTTGGGGTAGTGTATTGTTATTTTTAACTTTTTTTTTTTACACATTTGAAGTCCCTTTGGGGGACTTTTACATACATTATTTTGATTTCATACACTGATCATTGCTATGCCATAGGCATAGCATTGATCAGTGTGATAGGTGATCCGCTCATTGTGCCTGCCTGTGCAGGCTCAGTGAGCGGATGGCAGATCGGACCGTGCGGAGGCAGTGGTACTTCCCCTATCACTCACACTTATACGCCGAGGCTGCGCCGTTTAAGGAGTTAATGACACGCTGCGGCGTGATCGCTGCAGCCTGTCATTAACGGTGAGGTGCCAGCTGCTCACTGCAGCCGGCTCCGGAGCGCGCTTTATAGCAGGAGAAACACCCAGGACGTAGTTACGCCCTGGGTCATCTGGTGACAGACTTCCAAGGCGAAACTGTACGTCCAGGGTCGTCTAGGGGTTAAAGGGGAAGTCAGGTAAAAACTTTACTTAAGTATTGTTTTGCCCCCCAAAAAATATACAAATCACCAATATATACTTATTACGGGAAATGCTTATAAATTGCTTTTTTTCTCTGCACTTACTACTGCATCAAGGCTTCATTTCCTGGATAACATGGTGATTTCATGCCCCGAATCCCAGAGCTATGCGGGCTGTGGCTGCTGGAGAGGATGATGGCAGGGGGACACTGAGGGACACAGGGCACTGGGGGGACACTTACCATCCCTCTGCCATCATCCTCTCCAGCAGCCCCAGCCCGCACAGCTCTGGGAGTCGGGTCATGACATAACCCTGTTATCCAGAAAGTGAAGCCTTGATGCAGTAGTAAGTCCAGGAAAAAAAGCACTTTATGTATTAACTATAATAAGTGTATATGTATATATATATATATATATATATATATATATATATATATATATATACATATATATATATATATATATATATATGAAACACCACAATGTACACCAGGGATGGGGAACCTTCTGCCCTCAACAAGTTGTGAAACTACTATTTCCATAATTCCAAGACAGCCTAAGCTTAAACTTTTGTAGTCCAGGCATGAAAGGAATTCCTGCTGTACAACTTGCCTAAAATGTCCCCCAAATGTGTATGTGTATTAGTAAATCAAGACATGTTTAGCCATTAATAACCCATAAATGTACAAAGCAGTGAATGAGCGTGCACCACAGTTAGCCTATATAAATACACACACCCCAAGAGAGCAGCACTGCTGATGAGTATGGGTACCGTAAGTAGGAAACATAGACTTTGCCTCCTGGCTTCCGCACAGAGGTTTTGCAGCACTCCAGTTTCCAGTGATTCAAATGATTTTTATTGCGCAAATACATAACATACATATGATGTTGCGGCACACCTCTCCGCCTCAGAATCCCATCTGCCTCAGACTGTCGATGGGCGGGCTCACGTGCCTCTGCTTCCTTCACTCTTCACTCAAAGAATTGACATGTCAATTCCTTAAGTGGAGAAAGAAGGAAGTGAAGGCGCAAGCCCTTCCATAGAGTAACTGTGGGACACTGATGCAGACGAGATTCCGCCACTTTTACTCAGTGTGAACGGGGCCCTAACACAGGGAGATTCGTGACCAATAGCGATAAATTTTACCGCCTGCACGCCGCTTTTGCGCTGTATGAACTGGCCCTTAGGTGTAAAAGGACCCTAAGGCTGTCAATTGCAGTTTCAATGCAGGAAGGTTGCAGGACTGTTTTTACAGTAATTATGTAGTAACGTATCAGTAATGCACATCATTAAAATAAAAATGCAATGTGTGAATACAGCCAAACATTTTTCTAGTGACAATTCACTATAACATACCTTCTGCTAAGATTCAGGGGTAACGCATGTCTTACTGCCTGTGAACTTCTTGGTAAAGTTAATTGTTTGAACAAGAACAAAAATGACCTCAGATGTCAATTTACAAAACCCATACAAGCATTACAAAACTTATGGGTATGATAATTTACAGAACTTACTTCCTTAGGACTAAAATGTAGTGCACACTCAACAGACTCCTTTTCTTCTAAATCCAAAGCATACAAATGAGGATATAGTGAGTCGACCTCAACCACTAGAAATAAAAAGGCAGAGTAAGCAACCTGTCCAAAACATACAGCAGATTCTATGCGTATTACTGCCTGATAGCCACAGAGAATCACAAAGCTATGCAGGAGGACAGAGACAGAAACATTTCTATACAGCAGTGTGAAAGGCTGAGTGTAGTGTAAGTGCAGGCACATTACAGCAGAAATGGAGAGGATGGGAAACACAAGGGATGATAGAGACTGCAGGGAGTATGAAGAAATAAGCAGATCATGTGGGTGCATAAATGCAGTGCTCTCTGTCCGGGGAGAGAGGGGTTACAGCTAGGAAGAGATTACCTTCACATTAGTGTCCCCTGATGTAAGCCCCAGCCTGAAGTGGATCTGCTATGATTTGGAAGGTGAGGGAGACTTCCTGGGTCAGAGTACGGTGCTGTAGACCCCACTTTATAGAAGATGCCCCTCCCTCACTCCCCCTCGCACCCAGTACAGGGAGTTCTTAAATTAAGCAATGCTCTTAAACCAAGTTACAATTTTGAAAAACTGTGAGCTCTTAATCCAAGTTAGTCTTAAACCAAGGTACCACTGTACTTCAATTTCTTCTTTTATATGGACTCTTACCTCAGTGCAATGCTGGAGGGTTACCACTGATGATGCACTATTTTTTCCATTCCCAGATAACCTTACTTGACGTTTTATTAGGTACAGAGGTGACCCATTTCTTGCCAGTTTATAACTATTTTGTTTAGCCAGTCAGCCAGGTTATATAAAAAACAAAGTGTGTGTGTGTGTGGGGGGGAGGGGTCCAATTTCATCCAGTAGTAAGTGAGAGTCAAACTTTAGAACAGTAGTAACTGCAAAAACATTAATCTCAATGACATATGACATTTCAATGATGACTAATAGTACCTGCATCTTCTTTAAATGACAAAGAGAAATCTTCATATTTGGAAAGGTCAATTTCTACTCTTGCACGCGCCACCCCTTTATTCTGTAGCATAAATGGTATTGCTTGGGTGGAGTTTACATACACACCAGGAAAAAGGAATGAGCTCTAAAAAATAAAAGATAAAAATACAGGTAATATTTTTTTAATCCTCCACCAAACCAGACCAGTTCCCCTCCCCAGTCTTTGTTTACAAGCTGCAACAATTATATAACCTCTGCAGCTGGACACTAGTCTGCGCAGTCACATGCCACACCTACTAGTATCAACAAATAATTTATTTGTTGTCTGCAACTAAAAATATACATATTTTTCAATAAAGAACTGAAGGTAGTCATGAGTCTGTCTGTCTATCTCATCATATGCTCTTATAATATAATGAGAAGCACATCAGTTCTTTCTAGTTCATTATGAAAACCGTTTCAAGTTGCAAGTTCCTTTTACAAATATAAGACCATCAGAGCAGTATATCCCTCTTGGCTCGGGGCTTAGTATTTCATCTTAAGCATTACCCTTGCAACTTGACATGTTATTTAGATGTTAATAATGCTGTTCTACAAATGTGTACTTTTCAGAACACACCATACTTTTCTGGTGAATACTCAGGGTTAGCCATGAGGAACAGACACAATTTCAGCAAAATTCCTTTAAACACCAATGTATAAATCCATTTGTTTGTCTAGAACAGTCAGCGTGAAATTCACTTCATTTTCTGACATCTTTATTTTAAGCACTTGTTTTGGTACAACAGACACATTATTAGTTGGGCAAAGTCTTAGAAATGTCTGGCCAAATGTAATATCGAATAGATGTCACAATAAATTGTGGTAAATCTCCTACTTACAACAGAAATGTCTACTTCTGGTGGCACGACCGATCCTCCAATTCTCAATTCTAGAGTCTTTGTATTGCGCACTGATACCTGACAGATAAAAACAATATTATTAATAATACTTTTTACAGCCCTCTTGATTAGAGATTGTACAAGGGTTAACATAAAGAATGTAAAAAAAAAAAATCAGGAAAAAAACTACATGAATAAAGTAAACAACAGATTGACAGGTTCATAGGGAGAGAGGACCTTGCCCATGAGGGCTTACAATCGATACAAGCAATACTTTTACAACACAGACTGCGATACATGTTTCTATGTAACAATAACAGTACATGAAAGTAAATGCAATAACTTTAGAAAATGTTGGCATTTTCTAGTGATGCAATGTGCCAAATGGCAAAAAATGTGAATCCAGCTCCAGCCAGTGCGAATAAAAAATCCAAATTTATTGTAAATACATATTAAAAATTACATGGACGTCCATACAAAAGAAAGAACCGACGCGTTTCAGAGCCTAAGACTAAGGAGCTTAGGCTCTGAAACGCGTCGGTTCTTTCTTTTGTATGGACGTCCATGTAATTTTTAATATGTATTTACAATAAATTTGGATTTTTTATTCGCACTGGCTGGAGCTGGATTCACATTTTTTGCCATTTGGCACATTGCATTTGTATCTGTGGATGGGAGTCGGCCCATTACCATCCATGCTCCACCGAGGATTGACATTTACAGGTCTGAGGATTTGGGTGAGCTGAATTTTTCTTTGCTTTGCTGTTAATATATTTTCTAGTGATACCTATTCAGGTATGAAAAATAGCAGAGGTTCCTAAACTTTCCACCCCCTTTTCAGAAAAAAAAAAATAATCAGTGCCCCCACTCCCAGTGATTGACTGTCCAATTCTCTTAGTGATCAGGCATAGGGCTTTATTAGTGCATTGCCCAATAACTAAGGAAGTTGTCGGTGTCATGACACTGCTGGAGCAATCTGACCAGAGACTATAAGATGCAGGCACTTTTTAGCGAGATTATTCCCAGAAACATACAATATGCAAAAAATGTGATATGCAATTGCACATGAGCTACTGATAACTTCTTATTAAAGTATTCCTATTATTACATGTACATATTCCTGTCGATGCATGCCGGACCACCGCACAATTAGCAACACACTTGACAACTCTGCCACCTTTTTTCTTACAGCTCTATGTTTTGCTGTTTCTCGGTTATTCTTATTAGAAAGATGTGACTAAGGGTCCTTCTACGCAGCCTGACATGGGGCCAGGACATTTGCAGTGCCTTTAGGAGGCCACTGTATTGTTTGTGTGGCAATTTGACTGTATTTCTGTCTGCTGTACATCCCCGCTTACACAGAGAGATTTGCGACCAATAGCGATAAATTTTACCCCACACACAAAAAATGTGATCAGCCAACAAGCAGGTGTTTTCCCGCTCTGACTCTTGCATGGGCCAATTATAAGCCTGTGTAAAAGGGCCTTTAATAACCAACTGGGTGTTACCAATTGGGGGTGTGCCCCTCCACTGTCTATTACTGTCATCTTTCATTAGATAGTGTCAGACAGTCTAGGGGCACAACCCGAAGTGATAACACCTAGTCCTTTATTAAGTCACACATTTCTAGCAAGAATAACAGAGAAACAACACATTCATATCCGGAATTGTAATTTCATGGGTATTGCTTGTATAGTTAAAAACAGACCTGTCGGCAGACCTGTTTACCGATGATCAGTTAGAACTTGTAATTTGTGTGTTTACATGAAAAATGAAGTGATTATTTCAACTTTCAACAAGTCTAAGTTACAACAGATGAAACATGCACAAGAAAATGTTCAAAATGCTCCTTTCACTCCATTACCACCTTAAAGGGGTTGTCCGGCGATAAAAAATTATTCACAGAATAACACACATTACAAAGTTATACAACTTTGTAATGTATGTTATGTCTGTGAATGGCCCCCTTCCCCGTGTTTCCCCCCACCCACGCTAGACCCGGACCCGGACCCGCGGCCACGTCATCAGCTGCTCAGCCGCGATTGGCTGAGCACAGTTATGCTCAGCCAATCGCGGCTGAGCTTCGGATGACGCTGCAGAGGGCGGCCGGCACTCGGGAAGATCCGCTGGCCTCCCGAAGAAGACGTCACTGCTGACGATCGGAGACCGTGGTCGGCACGTGACAGGTAATGTATAGCGCACCACACTTCCGGGTACACGGGTGGGGGTGGTGGGACACGGGGAAGGGGGCTATTCACAGACATAACATACATTACAAAGTTGTATAACTTTGTAATGTGTGTTATTCTGTGAATAATTTTTTATTGCCGGACAACCCCTTTAAGGCTAAGTTCGCACGTTGCATGAGACCGGTCTCTGGCCGGATCATCTCGGCCGGTACTTAAGTACCGGCCGGGTGATCTTTCCGGCCGCGGAGCTCTGATGCGGGCGCATCAGCGCACGCCCGCATCAGAGCTTACCATAGCACACAGTGAAGCGAACGGCCGGAGCCGCTTGCTTCACTGTGTGCACTGACAGGTCTTTCTGCGGCTGGAATTCACTGAATTCCGTACGCAGAAAACTGACCTGTCAGTTATTTCTGGCGCCGTATGGGATCCCGGCCGGAGCATATAGGATGTGTGTACGCTCCGGCCGGGATCCCATTGCAAATAAGGCATTGTTCCACAACGCAAAACTACGGCCGTAGTTCTGCGGCGAGAACTACGGCCGTAGTTTTACGTAGTGTCAACATAGCCTAAGGGTGCGTTCACACCTACAGGATCCGCAGCAGATTTGATGGTGCAGATTTGATGCGGTGTTCAGTTAATTAAATGAAATCTGCTGCGGATCTGCTTCGGATCCGCAGCAGAAAATCAGCTGCGGATCCGGTAAGTGTGAACGTACCATAAAGGGGTTTTATTATTAAAAGTGACTTCTAAGGGATCTGGGGGGGCGGACCTCCATGCCCTCTGGTGAACTCCAGACCGCCCCCTGGTGATTGCAGGTCAGCACGTGACCCCCAGCTCTATTTATTCTCTATGGAGCTGCCAGAAATAGCGGAGTGCTGTACTCGGCTCTCTATGGCAGCTCCATAGAGAATTTCACTCATTGACACCTAATTGCAACCAAGGCTATTACTGCCCCCCCTCCCCAGATGGGTCAAGTGCCCCCAGGGGGCAATTTCCCCCACAGTGAGAGTCACTGTATAAAGGGAATACAAATTATATAAAAATAGTAGATGAACAAATCTATTCACATTTCCCTTTTATTTCTTTGCATTTGAAAAAAATCTATATATTCTTATTTTGCAATATGTTTTATTCTGTTCATTTTGGATTTGTTTTATTTATTACCCGGCAGAGATGTGAATTATGCTTTAGTATTCATTTTGGCTCAAGGAAACATAGCCAACAGATTGCTATTATTCTGTACTGAAGAAATACGCTCTGACAAACTGTTGCATCTAATGCATCACTTGTCTAGCCCTCTTACATTCATTGTTAAAAAAAAAAAATAGAAAAAAGCTTCCCACCCTTAAGCCTAATGCACATAATCATAAACACATAGGCTCTTTGGGGTTCATAGCATTCCCTACAGCTCTGATCTAAACAGCAATAGACATTGGTGTGTGCTTCCATATAGTATCAGAACAGAGGATTGTGTTAATAAGTACAATCAGAGCATAATACAGCATACATAGACATGCAACAAAAAAAAAAACTGTATAGAAGGCATACAGGAGTGCATGGCTTTATTTACTTTTACGGATGCAATATACAGGTATAGTACAACCATGTGCATCAGGCCTTACACTCATTGTAATGTAAAGAATTAATAATAGCATATCATTTAATATAAGACCCATGCCTTAAAGTGACACTGTCACCTCCTTTTTGCATTCTGACATCTCTACACAGGTGTAAATGGTAAATTTAGCAGTTTTTATACCCTATTTTATATCATACGTCATGGTGCTCGTTCAAGTAAAAAGTCATCTTTTATCAACTGCAGATTGTGTTAAGTGGGTGGGGCCTTACGGCATTAGCGCCACTTAGCCCCACCCAGAATGACACAATTGGCCCCGCCCCCTCGTCGACCATTGGAACAGGCTGGCCAAAAGGTCTAGACCCCACCCCTTTATGTCGGCCAACCAATGGGACTCAAGGGGGCGGGGCCAACTGTGCCGTTGTGGGCGTGAGGCCACGCCCACTTAATACAATCTGCAGTTGATAAAAGGACACTTTTTACTTGAACAAGCACCATGACGTATAATATGAAATAAGGTATGAAAAACACTAAATTTACCTTTTACACCTGTGTAGAGATGTCAGAATGCACAATAGGGTGACAGTGTCACTTTAAAGTCTGGTGTATTTTCAAATTATAAACTGTGGGAATTTATTTTTATGCTGGCTAAGAGCAGCCATACATCTGCACCACTAACAAGGGATTTTTTCAACCTTTGCTATTGATAAATAATAAGGGTCTATTCACATGTAAAGCGGCAGTTTTAATGTTTTAATTATTTAGTTATATCAATATCTGCGGCATCAAATCTAGTGCGGATCCTGTACATGAATACCAGTGAATACTTTACCTGTCCGCGCTATGGCCTGCTGATGTCCCGCTTAGCCAATCAGTGGCTGCGTGGGACAACGCACTGATTGGCTAAGCAGGATGTCAGGGAGCCACAGAAGCAGGCCGGAGCACAGACAGGTAAAGTATTCACTGGGCTGCGGGGGGGGGGGGGTTAAAGAGGGGATGGCGCTTTACATAATCGCAGCGGAATGAAAATTCTGCTGCGAGTATGTAAACCTATTTAAAATGACCGTGCCAGAAATTGTGGCGAATTTCGCTGTGGAACTTGCAGTGTGAAATCCGCTGCAATTCAGTACGTGTGAACTCACCATTACCGTAACTTTGTAGTTTGATCATACCCCTTTTTTATCCTTTTTTTATTATAGTTAACAAATTCAGCACAACTGTAGAATCTGTTTTTTAACCAGTGAAATTTATGCCACAACCTAGGGTAAAATGAACTGTAACTGAGATTCACTATATTTTAACATTGTGATATGTTTTATTGATTTATCAATGTTTGAAATACATATTTACCTCAATTCGAGTGTCAAATTTCAGGACTGCCCGTGGTGTAAAATAGATTGTGAGAGCAGCATGGCCGCCAACAGGAACTACTCCTTGTGAAGGAGTAATTGTCATACCAGGCAATGGACTAATATCTACAATCTACAGTGGAAGAGAAACAAAGAATTACAAGATATAATAAACATGGGGAAAAAGTCACAATATGTTGTATTTGCCATCCAGCTGTGCTGTATAAATGTGATCTGCTCCAACCATATGTAGGGATTAAGGAAAAATGTATAAAACAGTTTTTTGTTTGTTTTTAAAGAGAACCAATCACCTCCCTGGGGGAGTGTGACCTGGTCCCAGTACCTTATAGCTGCCTCCTATAGGTGTCAATTTAAAAAGAAAAAAAAAAAAAAAAGATCAGTCTTAGTGCCCAGTATCTAGGCATTGGGCCACAGTTGCATGTAGTTATGCTGCCTCTACCCTCTTCCCAATTATTCATGCTTAATTGGCAGCCTCAGAACTGGAAACTTACGGAGAAGTCCGGCGAAAATTTTTATTAAAGTATTGTATTGCTCCACAAAAGTTATACATATCCCCAATATACACTTATTACTGGAAATGCTCATAAAGTGCTTTTTTCCCTGCACTTACTACTGCATCAAGGCTTCACTTCCTGGATAACATGGTGATAACATGGTCACGACCCAACTCCCAGAGCTATGCAAGTTGTGGCTGCTGGAGAGGATGATGGCAGGGGGACACTGATGGACACAGAGCATTGGAGGGACACTGAGCATCCCCCTGCCTCATCCTCTCCAGCAGCCCCAGCCCGCACAGCTCTGGGAGTCGGGTCGTGATATCACCATGTTATCCAGGAAGTAAAGCACTTTAAAGCATTTCCAGTAATAAGTGTATATTGGTGATTTGTATAACTTTTGGGGTGCAATACAATACTTTAATAAAAATTTTCGCTGGATTTCTCCTTTAATGCAAAGCCCAGCGCTCAGGCTGACAATCAATCTTGAGTGGCTGGAAAAAGAGTAGTGAGACTATATACAGCTGTGGCTCAACCATCATGCCTAACTACTTTTCTTTAGAAGTACATGCCATTATCTTCTGTGCCCGATATGCTAATGAGAGCCTAAGATGTCCACTGTGAGGGTCAGCACTGCTAAGTTCTGAACATCGACAGACTTACCTTAACGCCATATTAGGAGTGGTTGTGACTGCATCTTAGCAATCTACAGACTGCAAGTATGTCCCTACAGTATGTCCCTAGACTGTCAAGGGGGTGGTCACCACTGCTCTTATTAGTGGTGGTGGGCATCTAAATGACAGTTTAGACTCTTATCATCTTAACATATTGAGCTAACTGCAGCTACCAGGATCAATGGCTAGTAAACACGGGCCTATTTGGAAAAGAAAAAAAAAGCCTCAAAATTGGGGAGCAGCAGCTCCATATGGATGTTGACACCAACTATTTTTGGAAGAGGCCACCGGTTTGATTTTTATTTATATACATGTTAGCAGAGGATTTGTAGTGAGTCCATGGTATACATACTGAGATAACAGTAATATTTCATACTTAAAGTGACTCTGTACCCACGATCTGACCCCCACAAAAAGCTTGTACCTTTGGATAGCTGCTTTTAATCCAAGATCTGTCCTGGGGTCCGTTCAGCAGGTGATGCAATTATTGTCCTAAAAAACTACTTTTAAACTTGGAGCCCTGTGTCAAATTGGCGTCGCCTAGAGTGTCTGTGCATTAGACTTACAACATCCATCCGTCCCTCCCCCCGCCCTCTCATTATTAGGAATGCCCCTGGCAACATTTTTCCTATTCCTCACCTGTCTGAACATGACCTGGATCGTTAAGGCCCCATGTGCAATGTTCTGACAAAGGATAAATAGAAAAACACCAGCCCAGGGGCATTCCTAATGATGAAACGGGTGGGGGGGAAGGGACGGTGAGGCAGTGCAAGTATAATGCACAGACACTCTAGGCCACCCCAATTTGACACAGGGCTGCAGGTTTAAAAGTAATTTTTTATGACAATAACTGCATCACCTGCTGAACGGACCCCAGGACAGATCTTGGATTAAAAGCAGCTATCCGAAGGTACAAGCAGTTTGGGGGTGGTCAGATTGTGGGTACAGAGATGCTTTAAACTACACAGGAATGGGTTTTATGGTTACCTGAAAGTATGCATGGTTCACCCCTGTATTCTGAATAATGGCCGTCTTAACAGTTGAGAGGCCAAGTGGAGCATGATGGAAAAGAATCCTTTGATCAGTAAACTGGACATTTGTAGGTCCAAGCTGAAAATTAAGGATAAACTATTAAATTAACATTTGCTCTTGAATGTCCCAAACCCCAAATGGCATTTTCTGGTAATCTTACTTAAGGAAGGTAATACATTGTGGCATGGTCTTACTTACCTCTGCGACGCATTTCAGCTTGTGTGTATTTCGTTGCTGTACACACAGATTGAATTCGCCTATTTCTGGTGAGCTGAATCCTGGGTGCCATACAACTTCACACTCCAGGTCTTCATAAGCATCAACAACACCTATTAGGAATCAATCACAAAGTAAAGTGCAAAATATTCCTGAGTAACTTTAAATGGCCAAATAAAGCAGTCTAAGAGTGTGTATTACCGAGGTTAATAAGCAGCAGATGAGAACATCACCATTCTAATTTCCATAGTTCAGCTTTAGAAAGGCACATTTCTAAACAAGACTTAAATCATTTATTTATTCATGTTGAATAGCTTCATACAGCAATAAACACACAAACCAAGTGTTCTTACAGTCCTTTCTCTCCAGTACTAAATGTACGGAAACATTAAACTGGCTCCAGTATTTCTCCCTACTAGGGATATAGAAAATGGGCACTGCACACAATGATGCATATCCATGTGACAGAATTGTTTTCTTTATATATGTAAAAGAAACTTGAAAAAATAAAAAATAAGTTTTCTTTTTAATATATCATATAGGGGACTGTTTGCCAATAGTAACACAGTTCAACTTCCATTTTCTATATTATGCTGGACCATAGACACTACAATAGGTTCATATCGGTAACAAGGACACATTTTCTTCAAGACTGTTTTGAATTATGAGGTTTAAACAGCCCCCCTACCTCTGAATTGGTGTAAGGGGATTCTGTCAGCTGCAGATCGTGCTTTTATCTGAAGACTATGGGAAGAGATTTATGAAAGGGTGTAAATATACACCTGGTGTAAACTGCCCACAGCAACCAATCACAGCTCAGCTTTCAGCTCTGGTAAAATATAAGAGGAGCTGTGATTGGTTGCTGTGGGCAGTTTACACCAGATGTATATTCACACCCTTTCATAAATCTACCCCTGACTGTTAGACGGCTATCATGGCAATATGACATAGGGTACCTTCAGGAGTGTTGTCTGTGCTTCGAAAACTTGGAAAAATGGAAAGTAGTAAAGAGGTGGCCCTAAAATCCTCAAAAGCCACAGGCTGGCCAGCCGTTGGCACTACATGAGCTCAGGACTTTCTCTTTTCAGAGGAAAAAAGATATATTTTTTAAAACACTGGATGAAATACACTACTGAAGGTACCATGTGTCTTATTGCATACCATGATTTGTGGCTGACAGACTCCCTTTAACATAATACAATAGAAAACTGTAACTCATTTACTATCAGGAAACTGTTTACACTTGTGGGAAACAATAAAAACTGAATGATAAATAAATATGCATTACACTAAAACAACTGTATATAAATTTAAAGTAGACACATGACCTGTAAATATTTTGATCGAAATGCATAACAATTATGTTTGTGGCTAAAAGTCTTAAAGTGACACTGTCACCCCCTTTGTGCATTCTGACATCTCTACACAGGTGTAAAGGGTAAATTTAGCGGTTTTCATACTTTACTTCATATCATTCGTCATGGTGTTTGTTCAAGTAAAAAGTGTCCTTTTATCAACTGCAGATTGTATTAAGTGGGTGTGACCTCGCGGCATTACCGTCACTTAGCCCCGCCCACAACGGCACCAATGGCCCAGCCCCCTTGGCGCCCATTGGTTGGTCGACGTAAAGGGGGTGGGGTCTAGAACTCTCGGCCAGCCTGTTCCAATGGCCGGCGAGGGGGCGGGGCCAACGGTGCCGTTGTGGGGGGGGCTAAGTGGCGCTAATGCCGCGAGGCCACGCCCGCTTAATACAATCTGCCGTTGATAAAATGACACTTTTTACTTGAACAAGCACCATGACGTATGATATGAAATAAGGTATGAAAACCGCTAAATTTACCCTTTACACCTGTGTAGAGATGTCAGAATGCACAAAGGGGGTGACAGTGTCACTAACTAAAGCAGAACCTTAGAAAATGTACTATTTAAAAAGGTTCAAGATGGTTATTTGTAATGCTTTGCTTAATCTTTAATGCCAATAAAAATATATTACCAATCCTTTCTCATATGGGAGATATAAAAAAAAAAAGTATCCATGTCACTCATGGTGTCACTGGAGTCTGTATAAGAAGGATATAACAATAAAAGTCGGTGATCTTCTTTCCTAACACCATCTGCATCTCTCCCTCCCACCCCTTCCCTGAAAGTCCTTTAAAGGGGTAGTGTGGCGTTTCAAAATTATTCACTAAATAACACACATTACAAAGTTATACAACCTTGTAATGTATGTTATGCTAGTGAATGGCCCCCTTCCCCGTGTTCCCCCCCACCCACGATAGACCCGGAAGTGTGATGCACTATACTCACCTGATTCGTGTCGACCCCCGTCCGCCATCTTGGGACAATGATGTCATCTTCAGAAGGCCAGCCAAACCGCTCCATCCTTCCCCCTCTGCCGCATTATTCGCTGCTCAGCCGCGATTGGCTGAGCATAACTGTGCTCAGCCAATCGCGGCCGAGCAGCTGATGACGCAGCAGAGGGGGGCCGGCATGAGGGACAGATGGAGCGGTTCAGGCCGGCCTCCCGAAGATGACATCATTGTGCCAAGATGGCGGACGGGAGTAGACACGAATCAGTTGAGTATAGTGCATCACACTTCCAGGTCTAGCGTGGTTGGGGGGGAACACGGGGAAGGGGGTCATTCACTAACATAACATACATTACAAGGCTATGTTCACACTACGTAAAAGTACTTTCTACGGGTGAACATTACCTATTGTTCTATGAGATCCTGGCCAGAGCGTACATACATCGGGGGACATGTATCAACGGGCGTACAGGGGTTTTCGGCGGAAAGTGCCGATTTGCGCATTATTTTATTTGTAAATGGCCGATTTGCAAATAAAATATTTGCAAATCGGCACTTTCCGCCGGGTACGCCAGGGGCGGGGAGGGGATGTGAAGGGGACGGAACGGAGGGTGCGGACTCAAGAGTCCGAGCGATTCACCATCCGTTCCGCCAAAAGATACGCCAAAAACCTACTCCAGTCCTCAGCTGCCGTAGGTTTTCGGCCGTGCACAGCGGAACGCACGAGATTTATGTAGAGGCAGTCCGCCTCTACATAAATCCCCATAGCGCAGGAGATGCGGGGACATTTTTAAGTCCGGCGTAAAAAACGTCGGACTTAATAAATGTCCCCCATCGTATACGCTCCGGACGGGATCCTGCACGGAGCCGCAAGTAACTGACATGTCAGTTTTCTGCGGCCGCAATTCAATGAATTGTGGCCGTAGGAAACCCTGTCAGTTCACACAGTGAACTGTGTGCTATGGGAGGTTCTGATGCGGGCGCATGCTGATGCGCCCGCATCAGAACCCTGCAGCCGAAAGATCATCCGGCCGGGATGATCCGTGCAGAGACCGGCCGTTCCGTGACCCGGGTAACGGAACGGCCGGTCTCCATAAATTGTGTGAACATAGCCCAAAGTTGTATAACTTTGTAATGTGTGTTATTTAGTGAATAATTTTGAAACGCCACACCACCCCTTTAACAAAAGCCAACAAGCTGCAGAAAGTGAGCGCCAACCCCTGTGATTAGCTCACAGGGCACAATAAATTGTGTGGTTGGTCCACAAGAACGATTGCTGGATCATAGAGCTGCCCATTCAATGCACCATTGTCCGCTGTGCATCCCCTGTTTATAAAGACAATGTGCGTCTGACAACAATGAACTAAATGGGCTGGACATAAAATCCAGGTGCAATTTACATCTCTAGACACTCACTTTAAAGCCTGCACTCTCCACCTGTATGTGGAAATACTGTTTTTTTTATATTGAACGTGTTATTGATTTTTTTTTTTTTACCTAAGCAGTATTTAGAATAAAGGAAGATAAAGTGCATATTATATATATATATATATATATATATATATATATATATATATATATGGTCAAGAATGGTATAGAATTTCTGTAGAACTTCTATCTATAAGAATATAGTTGTAGTTCATTAGTGCACAGGATAGTAACGAAACCAAAACAGTGATAAATTATGGAACATGTGTATTTCTGTGAATAGCACTATGGATAGATATATGATCTATAGGCTATGTTCACACAACATCCAAAAAAGAAAAAAGGCGTCTGCTTTTTGTGTTTAAAAAGACGTCCGTTATTGCATCATTTTAAGTGACTTAAATAAAATGCATTGAAGTCTATGGAATAATGGATGTCTTTTCACACATTCTATTGAATGCGTCCGCCTCAAAAGACGTCCGTCATTCGAGACAATGTGTGAAAAAGATGTCCGTTATTCCATAGACTTCAATGCATTCTACTTAAGTCACTTAAAATGATGCAATAACGGATGTCTTTTTTCTTTTTTGGATGTTGTGTGAACATAGCCTTAGATAGATATATTATAGATAGATAAAAAATGTTTGTTTTCTGAACAGTAATAACCACCAATATGATGAGAGTCAATCGATCCAATAAGCTGCTACATATATTCACATCTCTTGTCTATAATAAAAGCTTCACTTCTGTAAAAGTA
Organism: Dendropsophus ebraccatus; assembly: GCF_027789765.1. Classification (NCBI taxonomy): domain Eukaryota; kingdom Metazoa; phylum Chordata; class Amphibia; order Anura; family Hylidae; genus Dendropsophus; species Dendropsophus ebraccatus. The sequence continues at coordinate 113,715,633 of NC_091458.1, forward strand.
ACTATCCTTCATTCTATTTGCATTACCTCTTGCAGGACGTATTGAAAAAGCTATTCCCTTTTCGGTTATGATTGGCTTCCAGCTAAATTCAGCGGCATGATTCCTGTGATTATACAATCTTATGGACGATCTAAATCCTGTCTCAGCTAAAAAGTCTTCGTTGGGTTTCAGAATCAGCTCGTGGGAAGACAGCTCAAGGGCAATGGGAACAGCTTTCGCAGTTACTAGGATATGTCCAATGTGCTTGTTATTCACAGAGTAGGAAATTGACCTGCAAGTTGTAATCAGTAAAACATGTTTTATTCTTACTGTTTGGATTTAGAAGGATTGTAATAATATAAGAACAGTCAGCATAATGACTGAAATACATAAAACATACTCCTCGGTTTAGCGTCTCATCATTCTGGGAAAACATTTTGTTCACATATATCTCTCTCTATTATTTGTACTGCGTTTGTTCTTAGTAATAGCCTGCGGGTCACAAAGCATTGCATCTGGAGACCATGTTAGCTCATAAAGGTGGCTGATGAAAGAATGTCTTTAAAGAAGCCATCTATTAATAATGAGGATATAAAGTCCTGGTGAAGCCTGCAGTACTAAATAAAATGCTGACAGTAACCAAAAGGTTATTCCCAGAAGTGCAATAGCCATTTAGGATGTTAACTGCTTGTCTGCCAAGCAAATGAAATCACATCTAATTATTCATTGACCACTTACAGGAGCTGACTGAGGTAAAGTGGCTTCTATGTCCTTTGTGTCTCCGTTTAGAATATTGTAATGGAAAGATTATAATGATTCAACGGAAAAAAATATAATGAAATCACTAATAAAATGAAGAAAACAAAAACATTTTGGCAATAATAAAGACAAGAAGAACGGCCAGAGGTAAAGCAATACTGGTTACAGTTGGTACAGTCAAAACTACTACCCTAAGGCCCTATTACACCTAGCGATTAGTGGCCGTTACAGCCGATAATCACTTGGTGAAATAGGTAGTGTTAAAAGGCAATGAACATCCAACATATACAATGTCGGCTGATTGTTGTCTTTCAACACGTAGAAAGAAAACTATGCCAATAGCGACAGTCTGCTGGTCGTCGTCCCAACAACAGGAGTGGCGGCTAGCAGACTGACGCTATCTCGTTCGGGCAGCCAACCCCCACCCCCGCAGCTCCCAGTGGTCCCCCTGTTCCTCCCCTATCGATGTCAATGCTTATGATAGCATCAACAGTGAGCTGGGTAAAAGGAAATAATAAAGTACACACATTACCACTCCACGCTCACTGTGTTCTTCACGCTTTTGCCCGTTTGTCGCAACTGGAACTTTAGAGCCAGTTTCTGAAGTGACAGGCCTTTTAGTCAATCACTGGCCGAGATGGGACAGTGTCATGGCGAGTAATTGGCTTACGGGCCTATCATTTTAGAGACCGGCTCCGAAGTCCCACTGGTGGCTGAAGGCAGAGGGAAAAAGCAAGAAAGACACCGGGCAGTGCAGAGAGGTATGTACAATGCTTATCATTTTTTACATAGTCATCAACCTTAAGTGGTGCATTGCTATTACAGGTAGCCATGCTCTCCTGGTGGCCAGTGATTTTTGGGCTGCAATTAACAACAACGATCAACCGATGATCATTTCATCAGTCAACAGATGTCTTTATTACATGGAGTGCTAATCTGCTGAATTGGCCTGTTTTGGCAGATTATCATTCCATGTAACAGGGCCCTATATACTACAGAAACTACAGGACACACTGATCACCAGGGACAAGAAACTGCTACAGCATTGCTCATTATGCTGAACATTTTTGGAACCATAACTCCACCACTGACTACCATATAGCATATGCTTTACTTCATCACTAAGCATGAGGCACCAGGTACTGACTGACTACTAAGGTACTGACTGATCTACTAATCTCCAGAAAACTAAGCATCTTTGGTCCTTTATGGTCATTGATAGAGATGTTATAAAGAATTGTCGATCAAAAAGATTAAACGGTACCTGGCTGTGAGTGATGTTATAGACAGAGACAGTACAAATGCACTTCATTTCAGTACAAATGTAATATGGCAAGATTAACATTGACAATGAAGATGTAATAACAGTTCTAATTAAAATGTCATTCTCTTTCAAATCCTTGGGAATATGAATTTCTTGCAGGACATAAAGTTTCATAAAAATATTATAATCACTAAGAGGGACATTTATGAAGTCCAGCGTTTTTTACGCCGGACTTATAAATGTCCCCGCATCTCCGGCGCTACGGAGATTTATGTAGAGGCGGACCGCCTCTACATAAATCCCGTGCGCGTCGGTGCGCACAGCCGAAAACCTACGCCACCTGAAAGGTGGAGTAGGTTTTTGGCGTATCTTTGCGCTGTAAAAATGATAAATCGCGCGGACTCTAAGTCCGTGCTCCCCGTAGCGCCCCCTCCACACCCCCTCCCCGCCCCCCCGATGTACTCGGCATGAAGTGCCAATATGCGAATATTTTATTCGCAAATCGGCCATTTGCGAATAAAAAAATACGCAAATCGGCACTTTCCGCCGAAAATCATCCGTACGCCGGATGATACATGTCGCCCTAAGTGTGTAATAATAATACCATTATATTACGATGAATAAAAAACATGTCTGTACTTACTTCTTAAATTTTCCCAGTGTGTTTGTCTCAAACACAACTGGGATCTCGGTCTTTGACATTGGTGGCACAACATGAGAGAGAGGGCTGGTTTGCTGCAGTTCATCACAGTCAATCTCCACCTGAACCCAGATGTACGCGGGAAGACTATTTATGATATTCAGTTCTTTAACTGATGTGGAGCGAACACAGACTTCCCCAAAGTCTATTGTAGAAGGACCTGCAAATGTTAAAAAGTGCAAGGGAATGTTCAAAATTTTAAAAAGACAAATTCAATTAAATTCTGATAAGCTCTACTGCATTTATATTTAGCGGTCTAAGAAAAAACAAATAAGTTGCCTGCTGAACTAGTTCAAGCAATTCCTATATTAATTCTCAGAGATGTCTGCTTCCTTGTGCATTTATATATTTATCTCTAGCATTAATTATATAGTTGAACATCTTACGTTGGACTACAGTCTGAAAAGAACAATTATTGCTCAGGGCCTTTCACATTCTTATTCCGTGTGTCAAGTCTTACCGATAACAACGTGGTGAAGTTGCTGAGGTGTCAGAACAAGACTGCAGTCTTCCTTTTCTGTTGCAGTGCGGGGCATCGCATTAAGACCTTCACTGATCTACAGCAAAATGTCAAAATTTATACGTATGGTAGTTAAAATCAAGGTTGTATTAAAGTCAGAGGATGACAAAGGTCTCAAAAACACCAATGCAGGGATATAAAATCTCAAATACAGCGAGGAATGTCAAACTATAAAAACAAAATATACCCCTCTCACCTTTCCAGCAAAATAGCAAAAATGGGGCACAACACAGTGTAGATCTTTGCTAGCAGGTGTAAGTCATGATAAATTAGATGCGGGGAAGGCCTTGTCTATTTCTTGCCTTGCCATGCCCCTTGCCTGCCCATCAGATAAGCATGGTGTACATCATGGTTTGAGCAAAGATCTGCACCTTTTGCCCAATGTATGCCAGGCGCATCTTTGATAATGTTCCCCCCCATGCTTGAAAGAATTATATGAACTTACTTCTCGGGTGATGGATCTGGACTCTCCAGCAGCAAGTTGGCGAGTGGTCAGCATACGACCCTTACTGCTTGGAGCCGATTTGGTCTGTTGTTGCTCATTCAAGCACTGAAATACTGATGAACTAGGTGGTCGAAGTCCAGCCGCTGGTATAATGCCAATATCAATATCATTGTTAACTTCTAGAAATTCCCTAGAAAGAAAGAGCTTTGGTTTAAGAACTCAAGAAATAGCTATTCTTATTTAACAATGTAAACAGCCTTATCAATCAAGTCTCTCCATACTTTCCTACAGTTTTCACTGCACAATGAACAGTATACAACTTTCTAATATTCTATGTGAATCAATTACTTGCCTTTTCAGGATCTCTGCATGCATTTGTCATGATGCAGCTGATGGTATAATAACAACTATTATTGGGCTTAAAGGAATCTAGGTTGTAACTATTATGTTTGTTAGTAGTTATATATCTATAACTCTAATAATATATTTCTGAAGGGGGATATTTCTATGTGTTCAAGAATGTGCAGAGTATACATCTCAGATGGATCAGATGACAGGACGTATTAACATCACATATGCTCCTATAAATACAGGACAAGGTTAATCATCACTTTTTATTTAACATACCTATCATTTTCTTCTTTTAGACGATTTTCTCTCCTGCTCTTTATATAGTTACTATAATAGTCCTTATGAGCTTGTTTGGATTTTTCTTCATCTTCTGTATATGCATAATCTGGATCCACATAATTGTACCTTTCAATTTTGGTGAAAATAGTCCTAGTGTGAAAAAGAATAGCGTTTTTTGATTTTTTATTTGGTATTGATAATAATAATAATAATAATAATAATAATAATGATGTGATGATAAAAGACATATGTCTGCATGAAAAATTGAGTGTATCTTTAATGGGGTATACCCATCTTGGACAATTATAGAATATTCCCAGGATATGAGTCCCACCTCTGGTATTAGTGGGATCAAGGGCTACCCAGATCAGATCAAGGGCTACCCAGTGTGGTTGGGAAGCTAATAACTGCTTAATCTGGCAAGTTACACATTTTGCATAGTTCTTATATTCCCATTGATTCTGATGGCAGATAAGCAAACAGCGTTTCCCTTTGAGCTACACTGGTTAAGTAACTCTGGGAGAATAAGTACAAGACCATAAAGGCATGGAGGCAGTGATGGCCCATGTCATATTCAAAAATAATACTGACACCACAATTCTTTGCTTAAACTCTTATATATTCTTCTGTGCAACAATATTTCATTACAAATTCAGTATATAACACCCGTGTGGATCGTGCTCTCATGGGACCTCGTCTTGGCGTCCCGCTTAGTCCTCGAGGTCTCTGCCGTCCAAGCCGACATGAGGACTTTATCAGCAACCTAAGCAGGACGCCAAGACGAGGTCCCATGAGAGCGCGATCCACACGGGTGATATATACTGAATTTGTAATGAGATATTGTTGCAAAGAAGAATATATAAGAGTTTAAGCAAAGAATTGTGGTGTCAGTATTTTTATTGTGTATGGTCTGATGAAAAGGTCTGAGGCGGCCCTTGTATCTGACACCCCTCACTCAGTGTAAATAGAGGTGCATACCTTTTTTCTATATATCCAAAAATAAGGCACATGATCTTTACATACCTGTAATGTGTACTGCGATCTCTAGGGCGTATACTTGCCGCTCGATCATTTGGAAATGCCACCATCACATTTTCGTCTACACTGACTGATTTCTGGTGATCGTGGATCTGGGTCATGTTCACCTTCAGAGTAGCGGTGCGGTTGGAACCAGTAAATAGTGCTGTTTCTTGGGGTGATGCTTGAACAAAATGTCCAGTGGGGTTACTGATTTTAGGAGTTATACCTGAGGGATGGAAATTAGATAATTAAGAAGAATTACTATAGAATATTAGGGTTTTTTTAAGGTCCAAATTGGAATAATAAAAAAATAGTAAATGAACAGAAAGAGAAAGCTATGGATCTCTCTGTGCTATTCCAGTAAGTCATCCACTACAAAGAAAGTACAACATTTAGCCATATTGGTTTCTGATACCTTGTTTAGGAAAGGCAAACTTAAAGGGGTTTTCTTTCTGCTTGATGGCCTATCCTCAAGGCCGACTGAGAGCTGCCCATTGGCAGGGTGCCAACATCCAGCACCTCTGCTGATCAGCTGTATGGCATAGCTGTGATGCCCACAGTGAGTGGTTCCATTCACTGCATAGTGGTGAGCCTGGTTACTGCAGCTCAGCTTTCATTCACTTGAACCTGTTTACTGTGTTGTGCGTATATAGGAGCTGTGCTGATCTCACCCGCCCACAAAACCCCTTTGAATGAAATGTATTATTAAAAAATGATTGATTGTTCTTATGCTAAACACATATTTAAATTTTAAATGATGTTTTACTATCTATAATATAACACAGAAAGAAAAGGAGCTTTTTTTCTCTCCATGTTGTATCTATAATATAATATATTGCAGTTTTCATCTTTCAGCTTTAAGGACCTTGGAAGATCCCCTTAGACATTTTTCAGTGGAGAATAACATTTTCTATGTTTTGGAAGCACAGACAGATATATGAAAGATCCCACATGTCTCCTTCACCTATCAGCTATCTAACAGTGTCCGCAGTTTGGACAGTGCGCTGCAGCTGACAGATTCACTTTAGAGGAAAAATTGATACACAAGTTGATACAATGAGGAGATGAGATAATACTCCTTTATTACAGTATGCTGCAATACAACATCTTTCGTATACAATGAACTCCTAGACCACCCCTGCTAGTCTTTCAGCTACATATAACCTAAGTACCGACACTCTGTGCCTATAATTAGGTAGCAATGTAAGTGCAGACAGCTTGGAAGACTGCCATGTTTATATCATGTAGATATGGCATACAGCGCTTCTAACGTTACATGAGTTCGTAGACGTTTATTTTTTTAACACATACAGCATGCGGCTCACCCGCAGTAGCACCATTAATGGATTTTAGCAGCTTGCCTTTCCTTTTGTGCTCAAAAACCTAGCTGTAGCCACAAGACACTCACTTTTCAGTTCCTTTAAGAACACAGAAGTCTTTGAATCTGGAAAAAATCACTGCTTGTACAATAAAACTGCACAGTAACTTTCAAGACACAATATGCCTAAGAGTCATCAATTAGGACACAAGTACCAGAAAAACTTACCTGGGTTGATTTTCATGACAATTTTCTTGGTTAAAGGTTTGCAGACTGCGGTAAAGCTGAGCTCTTTCTGATGAAAGGCTTTCATTTTCAAAGGCGGCATATTATCACCTGACGTGGGACCCAAAATATCCACCACTTGTTTCACATTGAAGGTTCCGACTTGATGCGGTACAAATGAAAACATCACTTCCTAGCGGAAAAAAAAGAGGCAGCGCAATAATATAGAATAAAAAAAAGAGACAGCAAAAGAATTGATTGCTGTAGTTTTCATACTAAAAAATGCTGTTAGGGAAAATATCTTCAATTTCAGAGCTTTTAGCTACAGACAGACAAAATGTCAGCAGTCCAAAAAGGTACGGGAAATAAAATGATAATTTATTGTGTTTTCTAGAACTATTATTTCTACTGCAATGCACTTTAAAGCCCGGTGCTAAATCCCTTTCTTCTTCTTTTTGTGGCATGGTAATCTGTGATAACTTTCTAATGCTAAACTTCTGAAATAAAATAAATTTAATTTGAATATTTCAATTGAAATGTAAATTTTGTGTTCTCTTAAATATGTTAAAACGATCACATTTTGTTTCAGTTTGGCTTAAGGAATAAGGAATTATGCTCATTCCCTTTGTGAATAAGTGGATACACCTCAACATTTGTCATTTTTATGATGATTGTTTAAATTCACTATGTCCTTGGATAAAAAAAAAAAAGGCATTGAAGCCTCACAAGTATTTTCCGAGACGCTTTCTTCGGCTGATGAGAGAGAAATCTCATAAAAAAAAAATACTTAGCTCTTACTTTCTATTTCTGATGAAAAAAAGTTATTTCAATTATTGTTTAATGCTTATGTGAGGCTATAGTGTATAAAAAGTATAAAATGATAAAGCGGCGTATACAGTAGAGGGCCAGCAGAATGGACGGTTTATGGTGCTGTGGTCCCAATTACAGCAGATACTATTATGGGATGTAATGATAGTTTGGTGAACATCACTGATAAATGTACTTTGCGGCAGTGTAATCCAGGTTATGATAATGTGTAAATGCAATGCTGACCCTTTCCAGTACTTACTGTTAAAATAAAGGGGGTTCTATAGAAATAAAAAGTGTTGCTTAAATAGGAACTGCATTACTTAGTTACTCATCTGAAACTGACCTATTGTTTAAATAAACAAATTTTTAAAGAATTTTAGGCGTTTTTTTTCTAATTTTCCATTTTACTGTCTATATCTGGCAGCCCCCCTAACAATGTACAAAAAAGTCAGAAAATAGAAACATTGGGGGAAAAAAATGTTTTAGTATCTGTCTCTAAACAGTAAATGAAAATCTAGGTGATCATTGCGCTTTAAAGGGGATATTTCAGCTATTGATGATATATCACCAGGATATGCTATCAATCAATGAACAGTGGAAGTTCTAAGTATGTGGCTTTAAGGCCTCTTCTCTTTGGCCTGCATCTCAAGCCGCCTGCCCAAATCCTGCGCCTGATCTGCTATGCTCAATCAGCTTGTTCCCAGCGCCACACACTGGCACAGCCTGGGATTACGCTTCCAGCTGCCTCATCCTGGAGTGGAAGCTCTATACATACACACATATATATATATATATATATATATATATATATATATATATATATATATATTATATATATATAACAAGATGGCCACCTTTGCCCGATATGTTCTCCAAGTTTGTTTTGTATGTTCTAATTACAATACAGTGGTATTGATCTATTCTCTTTTTACAGGTCAAAAAGCGACATAACTTTGCACTTTTTTTTACAGTCGTTCTGAACTTTCAAACAGCTTTTGAGCCCTGTGTATTTCTTTGGTTTTCCTGGGGAAGCTGAGTATGCGGTGTATGGACACAAATGGACGGTCTAGGACAGGGGTGTCAAACTCGAACACATAGTGGGCCAAAATTAAAAAATGTGAAAAAGTCGCAGGCCAACCTTGATAATTATTGAAGAACGCATACGGCGGTCCTGGCACTGTCAGAGCAGCGTGCGGTGTTCCTGGTACTGTCAGTGGTGTGCGTCTCCCAGTACTGTGCACTATGATAAATGACATGGCGGCTGTCCAGACCACCCATATTGTATTCTAATGCAATGTTGGCGGGCCAGATGTAATTAAAACTGTGAATTACATAACGGGCCAAAAATAATGGCACTGTGGGCCAGATTTGGCCCGTGGGCCAGAGTTTGACATGTCTGGTCTAGGAGACTTTTACTCAGTCCATAGCTGAGCAGAAATGAAGGGACATTAAGGGACACAGCCCTCAGACTAATATTTTTGTCCCCTTTTCCGAGCAATCAGCGGGGTCTCAGCAGTTGGACCCCACCGATCACAACTTCTTATATATTTATCGGCCTGTGCGATAGAGCCTGCAATTATCTGACAAACGAGCAAATGCTTCCTCGTTGGCTGTTGACTAACTTTTCACATGTCAAAGATAATCTGCCATCAGCTGCATACCTCCCCATGTAATTGAAGATGTGTGGCCGATGGCGGATTAATGCTAGAGCAGCGGGCAGCTCTGGTCATGTGATTATCAAGATGTGTAACAGACTTTGTAAACAAGCGTTTATCTAGGAGTTCGGCACTCATTTACAACGCAGCTCAGGATGGGTCCACACTAGGTTTTTGCAACCTGGTTTTTTCATCTGTTTTTGCAAAAAAGCAGATTAAAAAATGCAGTGTCCGAGATTGGGGTTTTCCCGGTGCTAGGCTCCCAGACACTGTCGAGGTGTCACCACGTGTTGCGGCTCTCCGGAAAAGGTGGTAATTTGTGGTGCACCCCAATGAGAAATAAGTCCAGAGAGTCAGGGTTCGCAGTAAACCAATGTGCTTCTTTACTGAAGAAATCTTGCAGGCAAAATAGTACAGGCAAAGCACTGGGCTGGTTTCTCCAGTCTCTAGTCCGTAGCAACAGAGTTGGCCCCTTCTTCTGTGTGGTTTAGCAGAGTCTCTTCCCCTCTCTAGTCTAGCTGCAGACCCCAGGCTACTGACTATCTCTCCCTTTTATACCATTTGTAAAGAGACTAGAACTTTCTAGTGGGCGGGGGTGGAGTGGAGAAGCCAGCCTCAGTAGACACAAAGTCTCCCATAGACCTGTATTGAATCTCCATACAAGCCTATGGGAATGACACAGCAGTTTCTGTCTAGACATAAACAACTTTAAAGGTCAACATGTCTGGTTTTTTCCCTCCAAAAGTTTTCCCACTCAAAACTCAGACTTACATACTATATTACAACAATAGTGGAAAACTACCAGCTTCATAAATGTCCTAATCCCTTCCAGACTATTGTACAGGTACAGTGCATTTGAAGACACATTATAATACACATACAAAACAAGGTTCAGTAATATAAACAGTAAAAGTGTGCACAATTGAACAACACAGTGAAAATTAACCCTTGAACGCACAACAAAGTAGAGATGGTGATAGCTCGCCATGATAGCGAATGTCCGCAAATGTCCATGATCATAGATACCCTTACTGCTGGGCACTACAAAAACGGATGCATGTGTGTGAATCTCTTTTAATCTGTTTTTCCATTGACTTCCATTCTAAAAAAAAAGGATCAAATGCATACGTTTTTTTTTAAGTACGCAAAAACGTAGCGGACCTTACTTTTGTGTACGTTAAAAAAACGGATGCGTTTTGAATTGTTTTTGTTTTATAATGGAAGTCAATGGAAAAACGGATCAAAACAGATGCACACGAATGCATCAGCTTTTTTTCCATCCGTTTTTTTGGAAAAACGGATTGCAAAATGTAGCGTGGACCCAGCCTAATACAGCCTTTAGAAGCTGGTGCAGTAAAAGAAGAGAAAGGCTGATAACAAGCCAATCAGAAAATAGCTACTCTGATGGGCTTTATTGGTAACAGAAGCTACAGAATATGCGTAAAAAAAAATAAAAACAAATAAGGAAGACCTATGGAGAAAGTGCTTTGGTTCTATAGTAAGTACAAAACAAGAATAAATATTGTTTTTTGTTCCTTTTTCAAAGGTGTCCATAGCCCTGAAAAATACACTGACAATAATTTATTTCATGTCTCCATTCACTTTTACGGCTACACTGAAGTTTTTGCTGGATTTCCTGTCAACTATAAGGCTGCAGAGTTTCATGTCTCATTAATAACCCAGTGACCCTAATAGAGTGTACTTGTCTGAATGCCATAGTAAAGTAAACCAGTGTAATTCTAAATGCAGGTGTGAAGAGAAGCAGTAAGTCAAGATCATTATACGCATAGCAAATTATACTATACATTTTATACTGATTTATACTGTGAAGGAGTTTTCCCTTTAGAGTAAGGCTTTAAAATCCTATTACTGCATTTGGAACACAGTGAAAATATATAATAATTTGCCAAGTTAATTAATATGTATTAAGCAATACACAAATACTTGTTAACAGGCTGACTATTTTCAGAACAGATTTATCTTGCACTGTAATACATTGCTGCTTTGGTAGATTTAGATAAATGTTTTTGTACCTGAGAATGTCCTGCCTCTATCTTTCCATTAGCCGGAGAGATATGAAAATGGGATATCTTGCGAAAGCTAAACACCACAGGGAGGAACTGAGATTCATTTTTTAGTGAGCAATGAATATCGATCCTTTCACCAATCAAGCATTCCTTAAAATTGTATACCGCTCCTGGACTGAATGTTAATGCGACAGGGAAAGCAGAGCCAGTAACAGCCAATTCCACATGGTGCTTCTTTTGTCCTGTGCCGAGGATATAAAACAGCAAAAGCGATTAATAAATGCACAACAACCACAATTCATAGCGTATATCTATACAGATCACAGACTGATTTAAAGGAGAAGTCTGGTGAAAATTTTTATAAAAGTATGGTATTGCCCCCCAAAAGTTATACAAATCACCAATATAAATTTATTACAGGAAATACTTATAAAGTGTTTTTTTCCCTGCACATACTACTGCATCAAGGCTTCACTTCCTGGATAAAATTGTGATGTCACGACCCAACTGCCAGAGCTGTGCGGGCTGTGGCTGCTGGAGAGAGGATGATGGCAGGGGGACACTGAGGGACACAGGGCACTGGAGGGACACTGAGCATCCCCCTGCCATCATCCTCTTCAGCAGCCACAGCCCGCACAGCTCTGGGAGTCGGGTCGTGACATCACCGTTTTATCCAGGAAGTGACATCAACATGTTATCCAGGAAGTGAAGCCTTGATGCAGTAGTAAGTGCAGAGAATAAAAGCACTTTATGTGCATTTCCCATAATAAGTGTATATTGGTGATTTATAACTTTTGGGGGGTGATAAAATACTGTAATAAAAATTTTCGCTGGACTTCTCCTTTAAGGGCTTTTCTAGCACTTAATTTATTTATTTAATGGTTACCAGCATCTATCTATATACCAGCAGCTATCTATATACCAGCAGCCATCTATACTCATTCCCTTTGCTACTATTCAAACAGGTTACACATTAGCTAAGATGTCTGTATTACTAGATTTGGGGAAAGTACCAACCACCAACTATTTCTTAGCACCTACTGAGCAGCTGAAGAGAACCAAAAGGCTACTATGACAACAAATCCAATATTACTATATCATGAATAGCTGTAGACATCTGATAAACACCACTGGGGAGATGATCAAATATGGTGTAAAGTTAAACAGGCTCAGTTGCCCCTAGCAACCAATCAGATTACACCTTTCAAGAGTCTATGAGGAATGAAAAGTGGACTCTGGTTGCTAGGGGCAACGGAGCCTGTTTCACTTTACACCATGTTTTATAAATCTCCCCCCACATTCGCACAGCTATAGTACCTGGAGAGCAGATAATTGGAATATTGGCCCAGAACATTACCAAGCACATTGTTTTTCAAATGTCTAAGCCTAAATTTTGGGTCTAGTCCAAAAAAAGAGGGCCTGGCAACCCCATTGGTGACTGAGGGCAAACCACACAGAACAAACAGGCATCTAGAGCATATTTAAAGGGTCTGCCCTGCCTCTAGGTTCCCTTTAAAGGGGTTGGGCACATTATGTTTTGCTTACTGAGATTAGCAGCAGTGATAACAGTGAGACACTTACCCTCTGCTGCGACCCCTTTCAGTAGCTTCGCACCTCTCCGGTTCTCCCTTCCTCCCCGACAGCTCCTCCGTCCATTTATGATGTCCAAAGGTGAAGCTTGTGATGATACGTGCCTCCTCCATAGCAATACTGTGCCGCTGCGGAAAAGCACACAGGCGCAGTGGTGGAGGCACATAGGACGTCATGTCTGGTGACACGAGGGGAGAGGGGGAGTGGCGGTTACCAGAGGAGCAAGGCCACCGACCAGGGCTGTAAAAGAGTGCCTCACTGATACCACTGCTGCTAACTTCAATGATCAAGATAAAATGTGTCCATCGCCCATAAAGGGAATCTTTCAGCTCTGTACCTCGCAGACACCCAGAGATAACAGATAGCCACAGGTTATAAAACGGGCTATATTTTTGTTTACTCTGATGACCATTCATTAAAGGGAACCTGTCACCCCCCCCCCCCCCCGTGCCGGGGTGACGACCGCCTGTCCCCCCGGTGGAGCACCATATACTTACCCCTTCCCCGAAGTCCTGCGATATCGCCGTGCACACGCTCATCAGAGATGAGTACAACACTCATAGAAAATGACGGCTCCAGTCATTCTCTATGGGCGTCGGACTCATCTCTGGGGAAGGGGTAAGTATATGGTGCTCCACCGGGGGGTCGGGCGGGTATCACCCCGGCCCGGGGGGGTGACAGGTTTCCTTTAAGTTATAAAAATGGTACTTTTAGGCTATGTTCACACAATATTTTGTAGCCTTTTTTTTGGGATGTCATCAAAAGATGTCTTTTGCCATCCAAATGATGGCCTTGTACAGGGTAACAGTCATAGAGGTGGTGATAAGTTACAGCGGCACACCTCCTTCCTCCTGTGGGAGACGGAGTAGTAGTAAAGGTGCAGTTTTATAAATTAATAAATGACTGTCACAAGAAACAGAATACAGTTTGTTCCCGTTCTGTTGTAAAGAGTACACATACCTCTATGATGCACACTACTATCTGCATCAGACTGAAGGAATCCATCTTTACTTCCAATTGGTTCAAACCTCATAAACAAGGCATAATCCCGCTGATATCGAGTCACATTTGTTCTCATGTCTTTATCTAAGTGCCTGAAAAAGGTTTGTATAATTTAATATAATTTAGAATGAATATGTTGTGAGTTTCCAAATCTTCCTTAATAACTATCTATCTAAAGAGTGTTGTTCACTGCACACCACATGCATAAAACAATTTCTGACATTTTCAAGAAAATCTATAGTTGATAATGTAAGATGGAACAGTTTTGATGCAATACAAGTACCAAACTGACACCTGTTTATAAGAAGAATATAGCTAAATTATACAGATGATCAAACTTAAAAGGGCACTGTTATTGACTGTCACAGAGACATTTTAAAATCGCTGATCAGGTGAATGAGGCAATTATTATGCGTCTGTCCAGGTCACATAACAGAGAGCCAGGAGAGAATGCAAAGGAATGTCAAAGGACAGGTACGCTTAAAAGTTCATAAGGTAGGACACCACTGCAGCCAATGCGGGAACAGAGCTCGATCAAAACGACAGCAGCAGGGGAGGAAGCATGGTAAATATAGTTTTTTTTCTGACTGAGCATAATTAAACATAAAGGTTATTTCCCAGAGTGCACCTTTAAGTTTGAAAAAAAGATAGCTTGGAGGAAAACTAATTACAAAGTACAAATATATGAATGGACAGTACAGAGACCGTTGTAGTGATTTCTCTATTCCCATGTAGCCATGACAAAGGAGCTTCCATTATATGTAAAGGAAAGGTTTCTACGACACAGAAGGCATTCTTTACTGTAAGAGCAATGAGGCTATGGATCTCTCTACAACAATGAGGTGCTTAAAGGAGAAGTCCAGTGAAAATTTTTATTAAAGTATTGTATTGTCCCCCAAAAGTTATACAAATCACCAATATACAATTTTTACCGAAAGTGCTTTTTCCCTGCACTTACTACTACATCAAGGCTTCACTTCCTGGATAACATGGTGATGCCACTTCCTGGTTAACATGGTGATGTCACCACCTGACTCCCAGAGCTGTGCGGGTTGTGGTTGCTGGAGAGGATGATGGCAGGGGAATGCTCAGTGTCATTCCAGTGCCCTGTGTCCCTCAGTGTCCCCCTGCCATCATCTTCTCCAGCAGCCACAGCCCACACAGCTCTGGGAGTCGGGTCGTGACATCACCATGTTAACCAGGAAGTGACATCACCATGTTATCCAGGAAGTGAAGCCTTGATGTAGTAGTAAGTGATTTGTATAATGTTCGGGGGGCAATAAAATACTTTAATAACAATTTTTGCCTGACTTCTCCTTTAAGATAACTTTCTTGAAAGTGATAACAACCACAAGTTATTGTCACAACTCACAAGACTTCTGGACACAGGACATTGCTCTATGAATTTATTTTTATTACCAACTTTGTATTTTTCTCTTAATATGAAGCCACTGCCTTTTTTTTTTTTTTTTTTTGCTTTTCATCAGGATCAACTCTGTTCTGCTGCAGGTTGGACTACAAGGACCTAATTACAATGTGCACAATGTAATGCATCCTTCTTATACATGACCCTATGGGTTCATTTACACAGAAAGATTATCTGACAAATTATCTGCCAAAGATTTTAAGCCAAAGCCAGGAATGGATTTGAAAAGAAGATAAATCTCAGGCTGATCTCTGTTTATAGTCTGTGCTTGGCTTTGGCTTCAAATCTTTGGCAGATAATCTGTCAGGTAATCTTTCTGTGTAAATGGACCCTATGAAGTATTAATTTACTATATAAATTAATATTATCATATGTACTCCACTTACAATGTAAACAAACTGAAACATATTACTTACTTGGCACTAAAACAGACTGTTAGAGTGGATTTCTGGAAAGGTAAAAGAACCCCTTCATTGGGATAGCAAGTTACTATACTAGAGACCTCTATATCACTTGTCTTATTCCTGTAATCCATGTCGTGCAGAGCAGCATCTGTACTCTTCTGAATATCAGTGCCCTGTAAAACAGAACAGTAAAACTTGTTTTACAGATATGTACATGAAAACATATATATACAGTACGTAGATGTTTGCTACTGCATGGAGATTTTACTTACCATTGTATAAGCTGCAAAGTTATTAAAACTAATGACAAATGAAGAGATTACAGCTGACAAGACTGATATAGGGCTAAGTGCTGAGCTGTGCTGTGATTGGCTAGGCAACTAAGAATGGAAGTGCCTGTGTGTGTATTACTGTAAATAGCCCAGCTGTGGCCCTGCCTACTAAAAAAAAAACTTTATTACTCCATTGTTAAAGGACAGCATGGCAGCATTAAGGGTCCCTGGTCACCGGTAACGCTGTGCTAGTTAAGACGAACAGATACATTAGGACAGAACAAGCAAAACTGCTACTGCCTTTACTCCATTAACAGTTCTCTATAAGGGGTGTGCAAAAACATGGCGAATCACACTTTTTTTTTTAATTTCTAACCGGGGTTCCAGCTTGATCACATATATAAATGAGTTTAAGGACCAAGACAGTGGTCTACTTTTGAATTCAGAATATGTTGTCCAACTCACAGCAGTTTCATGAATGTTTGTATGTTTGGAGGTCATCTAGATTTCCTGGTTATAAATTGAGAACTCAAGTGTGACTTCTTCATATTAGAATCCCATAGATTACATTTGTACACAGCTGTATTGTAGATATACAATATATCTTTCCTTGATCACTATGTAAGACTAAACAGCAAAGAATAAAATCCCTATTATATCTATTTATATCACAACTTCACTTTCCCAAAAAATGCATTTAGTTTTTTTCCCCGTATACTTACCACTTCAGCACCGATGGCGTTATCATCAAGTACAGACACCCAGCTTATTGTCTCGGGACTATCATTATAAATCACCGCTTTGCGAATTTTTGATGTTCCAAAGTAGACAGATCCAAAGTGAAGGCACTTTAGAGGTTTTCCAGAGAGATCTAGCAACTCTAGATTCTGGTTGACTATATTTCCTTTTATCTTCAAGAGTAGATCCTCCTGACCTTGTAATTTAACTCTACAATAATCAGCAGGACAAACAAGAGTAGTCAGCTTTCATATACAAAATCTTTACGTACATACATATATAAAACAGCTGAAAACTGTTATGACGAGATGAGTGAACTTACAGTAAGCATGGGAACCTGAACACTCAGCAGGTGACTACTGGTGGCTGGAGAAGATGGATGCTGCAGGTTGTAACAGTTTTTCTAGACAGCTTTAGGGCAGCATCCATCGCCTCTAGCCACCGGGAGTCAAATGCAGAGCGTTCAGGTTCCCATGCTTACTGTAAGTTCACTCATTGAAATGAGTAGGGGTTAGCTGCAATACCAACCAGTAAACATATGTGGTGTTGTTTCTAAAAGAAAGCGGCCCTGATTTTCCCGTCCTGGGCAAACTCTTTAAAGGGTTTATGTCACTAGGTTAATGCTGCCATAAATGAGGGCAGAATAAACTAGTGACAGAAATGCTGAACACATCGATGTATTACTTGTATCACTTTGGTCAGCCGTTCTCCTAATATGCAGTAGAATAGGAATCTTGCTAAACCACTTCCCCCACCCTCCATCTGCTGATTGACAGCTGACTGCCTATACACAGCATGGAATAGATAACTGCCAATCACCAGCCGGTGGGCGGAGTTTTCTGCTTCTCATGAATAATGAGGACTACTCATGCACATAATGAAGAGGACTACTCATTGTCCAGGTTATTCAGAAGGATATCTCCATATCAACTGCACAAAACAATGTAAGTGATACATCATTCTGTTCAGCTTCTCTTTCACTAGTTTATGCTACCCTTAAATAGGACAGCATAAACCTACTGACAAAGTATCTTCAAGGGGGTTGGTCACCAAAAATTTCTTGCAAATCAACTGGTCCCAGCAACTGCCAGAAATTTGTAATTTACTTCTATTAAAAAATGTTAAGTCTTCCAGTGCTTATCAGCTGCTGTATGTCCTGCAGTAAGTGGTGTATTCTTTCCAGTCTGACACAGTGGTCTCTGCTGACACCTCGGTCAATGTCAGGAACTGTCCAGAGCAAAAGCAAATCCCCTCAGAAAAGCTCTCCTGCTCTCCAGACTAGAAATAATACACCACTTCCTGCAGGACATCTAGCAGCTGATAAGTGTTGCAAGATTTGAAATGTTTTAATAGATGCAAATTACAAGTCTATCACCTGGCACCAGTTGATTTGAAAGATCTTTTTTTGTGTGTGTGTGAATTACCTCTTTAGGACTCCACCTAAATCCATTATTATCTACAGTTTGAGTTGGGGAATAGCATGAACTGACTTCTGCCAAGCTGCTTACACTGGTGACCGTGCCGATTTAGTTACTGCAAACAGCCTAGTTGCCAAGTAAAATAAAAAGAATGTTCCAGTGACAGCATTTTTACATAGTGCTGTCAACCAGGCTCTCTCATACCAAGGTATGTGACTCAAAGGCTTAATATTACTGAGAATTAACAACTTTTTAAAAAACTTACAAGTACTACTAGTATTATTATCAGTAAACTTTTTAAACAATCAGTGATATTTAGGGTTCAAAATAAATAAACATTTGTTCACACGGCAGATGTGTTGCACAAATGTCTGCTTAAAATCAGCTCCATGCACCTGGATACGGTTGTTTCACTGGTATTCAGATAAAGGAACAATAGTGGAAATTTCTGTAACTAATATGTCATGTGTGAATGGTTCCTTAAAAAGAAGCTATTAGCAGGTTAGAAGCTGATATGTCCTTATAGCACATGGGGCGCTGAGGATGAAGGTAATATTCTGACCTTGATCCTTAGCACCGTGTTCGGGAACTTTTCAGTTTATTGCACCGATGCGAACCAGCCATCCCAGCTTGTCACTTCTAATGAATATTCATCTGGTGCTCAGTAGTGACGTCACTATGGTAACTATTTATTATTTATTTATCTGGTAAATATTTATTAAAAGGGACAGGCCAGCTACAGTAGATTGGTGCACTATGGGTAGCAGTCCCACCCCCAGAGCACCAAACTGCCCAATTTACATATTCAATAAACTACAAAGCTCAAGGTACGAAAATTACAGTATTTTCCTGCATATAACCCAGGAAAATCTTCTCACGAGTCAGGGGTAGTCTTATAGGGCGGCTGCTGAAAAACTTCAGAACCGCACTGGTCACCGCATAAGGTGGGGGGAGCAAAAAAAAAAAACGGCTGCATCTCTTCCATATTAGGCGACCTTATGAAGGGCAAAGCAAGCTGCAGGCGTCTGGGGTACGGAAAAAAAAGAGATACGGTAGAGGGGCGCTGTGCACTATAGGGACATATCAGCAGGTTAGACCCTTTCCCTTTAAAGGAAATCTGTCACCTGCAATTCACATTCTTAACTACTGCAGTGTTGTTTTCCCAAAATCCTGCTTTTTCTAATATGTTTATTATGTTGTTCGATATACCGGGACTTTATTAATAAAAAAAAAAAAAAAGCAAAAAAACAAAACATGATTTCGGGAAAATGCAGCTGCGGATGAAGGTAATAAAACAACCTCCTTTTTCAGCACCCCCGGCACTATAGGAAATATAACAGCAGGTTAATCTTTCTCTTGATGTTATAGTAGAAGGTTGAACATTTCCCCACTTACTTAGCAATCTCTTCAATGACAGCTGGAGTGTCTGCACATAGGTCAACTTTAATTATTTGCATTGTCTTTGGCTCAACTATTCCACTGGTTGGAGATATGGTGATGGGAAGGTGGCCATTGTATTTTATCTTAAAAGTACCTGAAGAAACACATATAAAGTCATTATAGTCACATTTACTATATACTAATCATGAAGTTATTTACAGGTGGTTAACCAAGAAAACTGCCTAGTAGTAATATACTTCTGTACATAACTAGAGATGAGTGTAGCATACAAGAGAAGTGGAAAGTATAAAAATCATCTGAATAAATGTGTTTATTGCTCTTAGGCTGGAGAGATTGTCCCTAGCTGCAGAGAAGCACGTACCAATTTCGAGCTGTCTGTATCGGATTCATTATTACCTTCATTATGGTGCCCTTGTGGTTTTTGCCTGCACAGCATGGGTCATCACTGTCAATTTAGGCACATGGGTACAAGCAATAATCACAGAACATGATGTTAAATAGAAGTCAGCATCCTGACAAACTATGGATATAATTGCTGAAAAGGTACACGAGATGCTGAATAAAGAGAGAAGAATGAAAGCACAGTATGGGGGAAAGGGAACTGGGAAGAATCCAACCTACTACGGCCTACTACGCCACTCCTGTTAAACACTGACTACTCCAACAGAATGCAAAGGCACTGGATTACCACTGCTATTAGCAATTTGTTCCATAAAATATGTTTTTAGTACTCAAAAGTGTAGATAAAAATAGGCTATTATCTTATTCATTCTGGCTATAGTAAAGGAGTATTTCGCTCATACATAACTTTTCATATGTTGCTGTCCATGGTGAGACTAAAAATTCATGGGACGGCTGATGTAAACAAGTCTCTCTGTTAGGGTTTGATGACACAAAAAATAGGCAAGGAATTCGCTCTTAATTTCCGCTTGAAATTCCTCCCGTAAAATATGAACAGAGCAATGTCCCATTGTGTTTAATGGAATTTCAGCTCTGTTATTCACACTGCAGAATTTTCAAGCAGAATTCTTGCCGCAGATCTGCTTTCTCACAGTTCACACTGAGCAAAAACGTGCTCCCACCGTGCTCAGTATCCTGAAATGTCTGAATGGGGGGACGCACTTCCTCCCCTTTCCGCTCAAAGAATTGACATGTCAATTCTTTGAGCAGAGAGCAGCGGGGGCGGAGACGTGCATGCCCTCCCATTCAGATATTGCAGGATACTGAGCACGGCGGGATTCCACTGCGGAGAGCTCCGCTGCGGAATTACACCGTTTTTGCTCATTGTGAACTGGCCCTTAATTTTGCTTGAATTCTGCTCAAATTCTGCCAGAGCTGAATAGGCAAGAAATTTCGAGCAGAAAACTGTCCTCTTCATTTCCTTGCTGAATACTCTCCTATTCCACAGTGTGAACATACCCTAACTTTGTAGCAACTCTATAATGCCAGAAGGATTAATCACAGTGAGTTCATCACTTGACCTCAGATTAACCCTCCCAGCATTACAAAGGGCTTGTTTATATTGTCTCGTAAAGGAGGGGGAAAAAAAGCTTACACACATTTTTTTGTGCCTTTAGCAGAAAGCAGCAGCTTAGAAGTGGGGGAAGGAAACTGAATACATAATAACAAGTACAGAATGAATTGTTAGTCTCACCATGGGCAGCAACATATGAAAAGTTATGATTAAGCAGAATACCACTTTAACTTGTTATTTTTGTGGCAAAAAAATTAAAATATTGGATGTAATCAATACAACAGATGTACTCCAAAACTAGTGATGAGTGAGTACTAAAATGCTCGGGTGCCCGTTAATCGAGATGAATATCTCCCGATACTCGAGTGCTCGTTTTGAGTAACGAACTCCATTGAAGTCAATAGGAAACTCAAGCATTTTTGCAGGGGACCCAAGTTCGGTAGAGGGAAGGTTGTGTGAAAACCTGTCAACCTCAGAAAATGATAAAAACACCACGGAAATGGACAGGAAACAGCAGGGGCAGCATGTCTAGATGCCTCTGAGGCTGCCTAATGGCACCATTATGCCAAATTCTGGGCAACAGCTGTGGGATACAATCTGTTGGTGGCTGCACCAATACACACTCTGTCACACCTTCTTTACACTGAGCAAGCAGTAGTGACCTTAGATATGCCTTGTGTAAGAAATACAGAAATCAGAAAATATAGTAGAGGGCCCAATAAAATAGTACTGAGCACTTCTTAGGGGTCTATGTGCAACACCTAATGTCCCCTTTCTGCCAGCAGCCGATCACCACAGTGTGCTGCTGAAATCGTGGTAGCTGCACTGCAAGTCCCAGCCAGCAGTCTGTAGTAATACCATTTAAAAAAGATTTGAAGCCCTTACAAGGGCTGTTTGGTTGTTTCACTAGTATTCCCTGCCTACTGGAACGCTAATTCCCTCCCTAACGCTCTCCCTGACCAGCAGCAGCTCTGTCCCTAATCTCTTCCAGCATGCATGTGAGCCGAGCCTTTTTATATGGCAGGGTCATCTGATCTGGCCAACCAATCGCTGCTATCGACATGTATGGGTCCCACGTGATCGCAGGATGTACCAAAGAGTCTCCTGCATGTTTATTGGCTACGAAATTGCGCCCAAACTTACAGGAAATGGATGATGAGATTTTCTCGTGTATCGCGTGAGAATGAGTACCATCGAGTACCCTAATACAGGAACGAGTACCAAGCTCGGACGAGCATCACTATCCAAAACTATGCTATTAAAAAATACTCACCTGCAAAAATACAGTAATGCTGTTACACAATAAACATAAGAAATGAAAGGGGGATAAATACTGTCAACATTCAGTGAGTAAACAACCGCAACAGGCGCTCTGATCCTTGAAGCACCCAGGGACATTAGGAAAGAATCTATTTTATTTTCTTGGCAGCTAAACTACCCATTGCAAAAAGCTGGAGGACCCAGTCTATCCCATTGGAGTTATTAAGGAATAGGCTCAATTGGATTATGGCTAATGATAGATTAACCAGTCTCCTTAAAGATTCTCAGGGAAATTCTGATGCCATGTAGCAAGTGCGGATCATTTCCTTAACAATCGCTACCAATAAAAAAGGTTAGCATACAACAAACCACAAATAATAAATTAATTGAAAGCATGAATAATGTAATGGAGCAAATACAAACATATGCAAACATATACATATACATTCCTCCTATACTTAGGGATAGTGTTGGGTAGCTTGCTGCCTGTACATCAGCTTTGGTAAGGAAGCTAAAGACGCTCCTGTCCAAACATTAAGTTATTGTACTAAGAGATAAGGAATTCTAAAACCTGCTTTCTTTTTTCTCAAATACATGGATCTTGTGTCAGCTATCTGACAGAACAGTTAAACCATGTTTCTCTATGTAATTTATTCTCTATAAAGAAAAATGGACAAAGAATCTTTGATGTGAAAAAGAAATATTTCATACTTTAAAAAGGTATCAGAGGGATTTTTTTTCATTTTTCCATGTCACTATCTATTTAAGGATCATCTATAGTCAACCCAAAAATATTGAATATTGGGGTTGCTCTAATGTTCTCTGATCAGAAACTGGATAAAACTGCACTGTAATCACTTATATGGTCTGTTAATGTGGTGATAGTGGTCATATTGTGGCGGTATGTAGTAATATCATTTGTGTACAGTGTATTTTATTCAGTAGCAGTGTGGAGCTAATGTTTCATACAGTATGTGTATGGTGGTAATATTTCATCTCTGTATAGTGGTAACATTTGTTGCTGGTATATCGGCAACTATACTGTATGCTAACTATATATGTATATTCAGAAGGGATATTGTGCCTTGGGGCTTGTGCTCTGATCTGTTAAGACACTAGCAAACCCCTGAGGCTAATAGTATAGCACATAGCAAAAAAAGAAATAAGTGGCTTTTTTAGCTCACATTTAGAGCTCTATTACATGGGGTGACTATGGACAGAAAAGGCTGAAATCTTTCTCTGTAATAAGGCAATGGATTAGTTACAGAAGGAGTACCTATTTATTTGCCGGTTGATCAGGTCATTTTGACCAATCTAAATATCACTGGCCGAGAGTCACACATATTCATGTGTGATAGGGGACAGTTTATTTAAAGCAAGGGGCCATGAGAACAATCCAGTGATCATTTGTGCAGCCTCCCCACCTGAAACTCAATTCATGTAACACCTGTGCAGGGTCAGGGCCCTTAATCTATAGTTGGTAGAGAGCCAAGTTAGTTGAGGGGGCCCTGATTAGGTTAACACTGCCCTAGTGTGTCTTTGGAACATGGGAAAAAATTGTTTAAATTCCGCTTCTGTTTATTTCTGAGAAGTGACAGCCCACTTAGCCAGTCACTGACTGGATGAAACAACGCCGCGGACAGTGATTGGCTGAGTGGGCTGTCACTGCTGAGAAGAATCTGTCTCGGAAGTAGAGGCGAGATCATTGAGCAGAAAAGCACGGGGGAGTATGGAAAGGTAAGAATAGCCTGTTTGTTATTTTCTTATTTCAACATATATTTTTTTTATAATAAATGAACATGAGAGAAATATTCCTTTAATCCCATAAAACTACAAGATTATTATCTACAGCATTAATATCAATCAGGTTAGGGCTCCCGACCATATCTAAGTACCCCCCCCCCCATTTCCGTAATTAATTAATTAATTTATTTCTTAATAAAGAATAAATAAATATGAATTTAGCCACAGGGTTAATGAATCATTACATAGAGAAGGTTCAAATAATGGGTTATATGTGCAGTGCAGGACATGACAACTGAGAGATCACTTAAAGGGTAAATATAAAACCAGAACACCCCTTTGAAATTTTAAGAGTCATCTTGCAGATAAGGCATGACATTTCAAATGTTAAGTCAGTGGCCCTTTAAAAAGTTGCAATTTTATAGTATGAACCATCTTAAAAGGTATGTTGAAGTGGATGGATAAGTAGGTCATAGTGCACTTGCACTTGTAAACTAGCAGTGCTCAAAGTCTTTCAAGATCTCATCAATGCTTTCATTTTAATTAAACAGACTTGAGGGAGCCAGAAACACCAGCATGTGCTTATTCTTTATATCTACTCTTCACTTCCAGAAATGAAATGAGGTAGGCAGAATTTCACATGCAGGCTTCAAAATAGTTATAATGCTGCCACCTAGTGGAAATAGACATCAACTGAAACAAGATACAGTCATTGTGTTAACTAAGGAACACTAATGCTTGCATTTTAGGATATTATTACTGTTTTTACATACTATATTGTTAATTGTTATCATGATACCTTTCACGTTGTATAGAGCCACAATAGGGCATCTGAAAGATGTCTTCCAGAAAATGTTTCTGCTTAATTCAATAACAGGACATCATGAGATGCCACATCACAGTGGTATTCTCTCCTAGAAACACTGCTCCTATATGAGATTCTCTTTAAAATACAGTGTAATATGGAATTACTATACAGTGGCTTACCGTGTGCCTATGACTCCATATTATAGAGCAGCAGATCAGTGTATAGGCTCCATGTACAGAGCTGTGCCTAAACACCACAAGATTTCACACGTCTATTGTCAACAAGGCAATGATTAACATTTGTAATTTAATACCATTTTCTTACTGTAGAAATGTTGAAAATATTTTCTTCAGCAGAAAATGTTCGAAAGCCAGAAGTAGATCCAGCAGAATGGAGAAGTCCTTCCTATTCCCTTTGAATCCAAGCCAAAACATGGCTCCTTTTCTGCAGCAAAAAGCTGCAGCAAAGTGTGTTGCTAGCCTTAAAGTCTATTCACACTGACATATTTGACAGTATATTTCACACAGGGGATTCTGTAGCGAAATTGCAGGTTTTACACTTCCTGGGACGGGTGAAGAGCACCTGGCCCAGAGTATAAGGAGTCTGCAATAGCATTACCTCTTCAGGCTGTGCAGGGAGCAGTGGTATAGCACACCACTGCTTACTAAACACGAGCCCAGACTCCCATCGTAATCTGGTCATAACTTCCATTATGGGAAAGAGAGGGAACCCTATTAGTTTTTTTTTTTTTTTTACTTAATAAATGATAATAATTTAAAAAAGGGCAATAGGGAAACACAGCTTGACATTCATCCACCCCTCCCCACTCCTTTCTGTATAGCATCTTCCTCTGCACTGCAACTAGGGATGGTCCAAAACTTGCCGAGGTTCTGGTTCGTACGAACCCGAACTCTCAGCAATGATTCTCGCTGTCTTCCACCACCGTGGAGAGGCTGGATACAGCGGGAGGACATAGGCTGTATCTCAGTTTTCCAGGCGGTCCTCCCGCTGTATCCACCTGCTGCACGGAGCGGCCAGACAGCGGGAATCTGATGCCGAGCGTTGGGTTCATACATAGGTTCATAGGTTCGGACCCTCCCTAACTGCAACCTCTAGTGATCATGTGATAGTCACTAGATACCGCAGTACAGATGAAGATAAAGCCAGGAGTGGGTAGAGGTAAGTGTTATCCTAAAAATTAGCAAAAAGTTTTTTTCTATCCTTTACTGTGCTGCTGTACATATCTTCTTACACTACGCTATCTTTTCTATACAGAGACTTGTTGACTTGAGAAAGGTCCAGGAGGAAAGAAACTGTGCCTGATATATATTTATGTCTCTACTGTATATTTTCTGGTTGGAACTAAAGAAAATACTCACCTTGTAATAAACGTTCACTTAACTTGCTATAAGAGTGTGTGCTGTGGTTTTTCCTAAGTGTTAATTGCGTTTCTGGACTCGTGTTCTATTCCTCTACAGTAAACAGCTGTATAGATCGCTGCTTACTGTCTGGCCCTGAGAGGGTTAAAGGAGGAGTCCGGGCAGGGACATTCTTTTAAAAACTGCAAGGAAGGGCGTGGTTGGAAAAAAAATACCATGCACCTCCCTGGCTCCAGCAGTCCGCCAATCAAGTCTCCAGGCGCTTCCTGGTTTCAGTGTGGACCTGGGATGTGATGTATCATGCCCACTTAGCCAGCCAGTAGCAGAGGTGGGACACCGCTACAGCCCCTGCCTGGCTGAGGGGGCATGGAATGTGATGTCCCAAGTCCCATCACTAGACCAGGAAGCGGACGGGGACAGAAGCGGCAGACTGTGAGCACCAGAGTCGCATAAGTGGATGTTATTTTTTTCACCCAATCCCTCTCCGGCAGTTTGGAAAAATGTCCCTGCCCAGAGTTCTGCTAAATAGCCGTAGGGCCACCAAGGAGTAGAAGTCTTCTGCTCTTGAGTGGGAAATAATGCTCAGAGCAGGGACTCCTGGCATTATGATGGGAATCTAGGCTCCTGTTAGGGTGCGTTCACACATACAGGATCTGCAGCAGATTTGATGGCGCTGATTTGAATCTGCAGCAGATTTAATGGCCCAGAGTTACTTTGCATTGAATCTGCAACTTCAAATCTGCGCCATCAAATCTGCAGCAGATCCTGTACGTGTGAACGCACCCTCAGTGAGCAGAGGTGCTTACTGCATGACCCAAAGACGTAAGTGTTCACGCTATTGCTCCTGCAGCTTTGCTATCTATCGACATCAATGGGTAACAAATCCCCTGCAGATTTCAGGCAGAATCTGTGAATCCGTTTTTCACAACTATCTGGTGTAGAATCATTGAATAATTTCTGCAGAAAATCTGCATATTCGAACATATAACTTTTATGGTTACACAGAACTGTATATCTATGTTTGGTTGATTAGCAATATACAGTATACAGATGGCTTACCTGGAGAAGAACCATGGTTTGTAATCACAATCTCCTTGCAGATCACCTTACTGTTCGCCACCATGTTGCCAAAATGTACTTCAGGATCAATTTCAAGATAGCAGGAAGGGGTGAAACTGTAAGAAAACATCAGGCAAACATGATTAAGCGCTACTGCCCAAAACACATTGGTTTTATGATTTTAGCTGCCCTGATGGAATAAAAGTTATGTTTTATCTATACGTCTGGGAGTGCTGGAAGCAAATACCTTCTCTCTTTTCACATTAGTAAACTCGGCTGATGCCAGGATCCATGTACCCCTCCCTTCCTAACGCTATCCCAGGACTATCTGCACAGGTGGAGGTAAGCTGATCAAACTCCTCTCTTCACTCACTGAGGGTATATGCACACTGAGTCATTCTCAAAAAGAAAGTTTTCTGCTTGAAATTCCTTGTGTATTCTGCTCTGGCAAAATAGAAGCTGAGTTTGAGCAGAATTTGAGCGGAATGCAAGCAGATTTCAAGTAGCATTTAAGCCCCATTGACTTCTATAGGATTCCTCTAGCTCAGTGCTTCTCAATTCCAGTCCTCAGGCCTCACCAACAGGTCACGTTTTGAGGATTTCCTTAGTATTTCACAGGTGATATAATTATACTCAGTGCATCAGGTGTTATCACACCGGTTCTTTCTATGGGAAATATTCAAAACATGACTTGTTTGTGAGGCCTGAGGACTGGAATTGAGAAGCACTGTTTTAGCTGAATCCGCCCAAAGAATTGACATGTCAATTCTTTGGCCCAGTTCACACTGAGCAAAATAGGCAGAATTAAATAGGAAAGTTCACAGACTAAAATTCTGGTGTACTGATTTTGCGCGCAATTCCAAGCAATTTCCGCACAATTGCGCGCAAAATCAGTACGCCAGAATTTCAGTCAGTAAACTTTCCTCTTCAATTCTGCCTGTTTTGCTTAGTGTGAAATCTTTTTTAAATTCAGCGCCATTTCCGCACGGAAACGGCACTGAATATTTGTAAGGCGTAAAATTAAATCTCCATTGGTTTTCAATGGGATCCGTCTAGCAGAATCCGCCCAAAGAATTGACATGTTAATTCTTTTGAACGGAAAGAGCATCTGCGGTGGAATTTTCCATGCGGAATTCCGCGCAATTCTGCAGTGTGAACAGTACAGCGGTAATCCCATTGAAATCAATTGGAAACCAATCTGCAGCTATTTTTTTGGCGGAATTTTGAGCGGAATGGGCAGAAAATTGACGCGGATTACGCTCGAAATTCTGCCTATTTTGCTTGGTGTGAACTAGGCCTTTAGGCAAAATGCGGATTCCGCATGGATTACGGACTGAATTCCGGACAGAAATTTCCGCAGTGTGCACAAACGGAAATCCCTTTTTGCTCTATGGAAAAGAGCAATGTTGCATTTAAACAGGCGGAATTTTGAGCGGATTCTGCGCTTCTTTTGACGCGGAATTCTGCGAGAATTGCTCAGTGTGCATATACCCTGAATTCTGTGAAAACGGGGGACTACTGTGACACAAGGTAAGCGTCTCCTAATGGTGTCCAATTCCAATTTCAAGCACTTGCAAAAATACATGCTAATGGGCAAGAAGCAACCCAAATATGTCTAAAATTAAGAATTACTGGAAGACATCTGTTACACCGATAGTAGTTAAAATGAATGATTACATAATGACTCTCTTTAAAAAAAAGTGAAATGTGGAGGGACATTAATATTAATATTTTATCAACAGAGTTTCCACTCCATTCATTTGCAGTCAGGTAAAATGACTTTCTTTCCCACTATCAAGTATTATTAATGTATCTGTGCACAGCTCCGATTCCCCACATCATAAATCAAGCTGCGGCAAATCCACTGAGATTCCCCCATGCTTCTCATGCCTAACAGAGTTCCCTCATTTAATGTAAATCAAGTGTAGTTCCTGTGTAGTGTGGAACTTTCTGAAACACCGTATCAAGGTCTTTAGGTTTTTAAGATCTCAGGTTTGATGTAAGTGAATGGATCAGAGTTATGATTATGTCCTGCTAATAGTTTCATGTGTAGTACAGCATTAGTATAGTATTTTGTGGTGTGGCTAGTCCTTATCTAAAAGACCATAGTGAAATATATTAAAAAAATAAAAAAATAAAAGCATTTTCTTTATAGTGTTTTTTTTTATATTTCACTTCCTATAATAACATGTCTCAGATTTTGCAAACATAAATGCAAGGCAGGAAAACTACAATGTGCAGAGGACCCCCTTAGGCTATGTTCACCCATAGTATTTCTATCAGTCTTTTGCTCAGTCTTTTTTAAACCAAAGTCATGGGCAAAATGATAATAGAAAGATTTGCACAGTTTTGTGTTTCCAACCCACTTCTGACCAAAAGACTGAAAGAAATACTATATGTGAACATAGCTAAGGATAAGGGCCAAGACCTAAGGCTATGTTCACACGCTGTTGTTGTGCAGCCGTCTTCTTGGACAATGTGTGAACACTGCCTAACAGAGATATAGCCTAACAGAGCTGTTTATTTGATTTTTTTTTTAAAGGCACCTACGGTATGTGAGAGACATTGTGGGAAAGTGAAGTGTCTGGATGTAAACAATGCAATTTCTATTATTCATTCACAGCATTTATAGTGAATGTACCATCAGGCCCGGAAGCAGGCCGAGCCACCCCCACTGGAGTCGCATCACAGAGGGGTGGGATGGCCTGCTTCCACTGCTTTAGCCTGGGCCTGATGGTACATTCCCTTAAAATATTATTAATAATATGAAGAATGGAGGAACTAATATTTAAAATGTGTTATATTTTTATACATCAAATTTATTTTGATTTAAGATGGTATTGTGACCAGCGCCAGTTATATATCACTCCAAATATCAGCATAATAGGAACCCATTACCAGCACAAACATATAAGATACCCTTATAATTGCCGTATCATTATAATCAGTATTACTAAACAGGAGCTCCAAGGGTGCGTTTACACAGAGAGATTTATCTGACAGATTTTTGAAGCCAAAGCCAGGAACAGCCACGAGAGCAATGGGACTACTGAAAAATAGTTTTCCATTTGTATTGCTATGTATACTAATTGTGGTCCTAGTTGGAACTGAGAAGTGGATCTGGCCAGACGGAAAAAAGAAGTCTTCCCTTTTAATCCCTTCCTCTGAATATACTTCTGGCTTTGGCTAAAAAAATATAACATCAAAAACTGTGTCCTGTCCGGGTTTAAAACATTTGAAACATGCAGTATATGTATAAGGTAACTATCTCACCCCAATAATGGCAGCTCAATGGCATCATTGTCAACCACAACCAGTAGTTTGTCGCGAATGTCTTCCTTTTTGGTGGGATGGTATTCCACAGAAGCTGTCACTTGAAGCCCTGGTGCCACAGGTTTCTCTGGGTTTTGTACATGTAATGTAAACTAAAAAGTAACACAATAAACAATACAGTTATAGACACCCCGAATAATAAATAATAAAGAGGAACAATGTCAGTGTAAGGGCCCTATTCCACCAGACGATTATTGTTCAGATTATCGTTAAATCGTTCGAATCTAAACGATAATCGTTCGGTTGAAATGCAGTTAACGATTAACGACCGAACTAGAAATCGTTGATCGCTTTATAAGACCTGGACCTATTTTTATCGTTGCTCGTTTGCAAAACGTTCGCATTGAATAAGACATCGTTCGGTCGTTCGCAGTAGATACAAATGCAATAGCGAATAAATAGCGAAGAAAAAACTATCGCAAATACGATCATAAGTAACGATTATCGTTCCATGGAAATGAGTTAACGTTTTCAGGTCTTTTGCAATAGCGGTCGTTTGAGATCGTTAATCATTAACGATTATGCGAACGATAATCGTCCGCTGGAATAGGGCCCTTAGTAACATATATGCTTAAAGGGTTTTTTTTCTTTCAAATCAACTGGCATCAGAAAGTTATATAGATTTGTAATTTACGTCTATTTAAAAATCTCAAGTCTTCCAGTACTTATCAGCTGCTGTATGTCCTACAGGAAGTGGTATATTCTTTCCAGTCTGACACAGTGCTCTCTGCTGCCACCTCTGTCCACAACAGGAACTGTCCAGAGCAGTAGGGGCTTTCTATGGGAATTTGTTACTGCTCTGGACAGTTTCTGTAATGGACAGAGGTGGCAGCAGGAAGCATTTTGTCAGACTGGAAAGAATACACCACTTCCTGTAGGACATATAGCAGCTGATAAGTACTGGAAGACAGGAGATTTTTCAATAGAATTAAATTACAAATCTGTATAACTTTCTGAAACCAGTTGATTTGAAAGAATTTAAAACTGGACATGCACTTTAATGTAGATATACAGTGGTGTCTTGGATTACAAACATAATTTGTTTCAGGACCATGCTAGTAATCCAAATCCACTCTTAAACCAAAGCAAATTTTCCCATAAGAAATCATTAAAATTAAGACAAATGGTTTCACAAAGCAAAAATATTTATATATTTTTTTTATTTCTGAATAACATGTAGAACACATGAAACAAAGATTTATAAGCAGCTGAATACAGTATGTGATATAATAAGTTACTGTACAGTACAGCAATCACCATGTGGTATATAATGTATAGTAACTGCATAACCCTGATAACACAGCAGCAGTTTATAGATACAAGATGGAACTGCAGGTCCATATACAGTGGTACCTTGGTTTAAGAGTAATTTGGATTGAGAGCATTTTGAAAGAAGAGCTCACAGTTTTTCAAAATTGTAACTTGAATTAAGAGCATTGCTTTGGTTTAAGAGCTCCCTGTACTGGGTGAGAGGGCGAGTGGGGGAAGGGCATGGTCTGAATAGCCTGGTCTACAGCCCTGTACTATGACCCAGGAAGTCTCCCTCACCTTCCAAATCTTAGCAGATCCCCTTCAGGCTGGAGCTTGCATCAGGGGACAGAACTGTGGAGGTAATCTCTTCATAGTTGTAATCCCTCTCAGAGAGTGCTGCATTTATGTGCCCACATCTGCCCTGCTCACTTCTTCATGCTCCCTGCCGTCTCTGTCAGTCCTTGTTTTTCCCCATCCTCTCCATTCCTGCTACAATGTGCCTGCACTAACATTCAGCTATACAAACAGCTGCTATAATGTTCCTGCACTCACACTCAGCTATACACACTGCTGCTATAATGTTCCTGCACTTACACTCAGATATACACACTGCTGTATAGAAATGTTTCTGTCACTGTCCTCCTGCACAGCTCTGCGATTCTTACTTCCTGATTGGTCCATGCTGAACACACCCCTTTCCCATTGCTGTCATGTAACCACACAGACCTCTGACAGCAGCCCTGCTTCTCTATTCTAGCCTGTTGTACTATGTGCCTGCATGGGGATCTGCAGTTCCATCCTGTATCTGAAAACTGCTGCTGTTTTTCAGGTTTATGCTCTTACTATACATTATACTCCACATGCTGATTGCTATACTGTACAGTAACTGATAATATCACATATTCAGCTATATTCAGCAGGATGTTTGTTTCATCTGTTCTGCATGTTATTCAGAATACAAAAACATTATTTTTGGGATGTGGAACCAATTGTCTGCATTTCAGTGATTTCTTAAAGGGGTTATCCAGCGCTACAAAAACATGGCCACTTTCCCCCCTACTTTTGTCTCCAGTTCAGGTGCAGTTTGCAATTAAAGAGAACCAATCATGGCCGAAATTCAAAAATTTTTTTTTTGCTAATTAGCTGTACATTTAAATTTTATTAATATTTGCAAATACACTTAATTATTTTTTTAACTGTATTTTTTAGATATACACACTTTACTTACCTGTCTCGCGCCGGCTCTTTACAAAAGAGCCGGCGCGAGACAGGAAGCTCCCGTCATGCAGAGTGGCAGCAATGCCGGGGGCGCCGCTATATTGATGACGTCACTGTGCGTTCCACCGCTGGAACGCAAGTGACTAAATTAAGATGGCGGCGCCCGGCAGCGGACAAAAGGATTGGGTAAAGTATAAGATACAGACTGCAAAGGCAGTCTGTATCTTCATAAATAGACAAAATGAAGATACAGACTGCCTTTGCAGTCTGTATCTTATACTTTACCTCATCCTCTTGTTCCGTACAGCAAGGCCGGCCGCCGCAATCTTGAATACGTCACTTGCGTTCCAGCGGTGGAACGCAAAGTGACGTCATCAAGATGGCGACACCGGCCTTGCTCCACCGGAACAAGTGGATTAGGTAAAGTATAAGATACAGCCTGCAAATGTAGTCTGTATCTTCATAAATAGACTTCATAAAGATACAGACTGCATTTGCAGTCTGTATCTTATACTTTACCTACTCCTTTGTTCCGGTGCAGTAATGCCGGGGCGCCGCCATCTTGATGACGTCACGCTGGAACGCACGTGCGTTCCAGCGTGACGTCATCAAGATGGCGGCGCCCCGGCATTACTACACCGAAGAAGAGGATTAGGTAAAGAATAAGATACAGACTGCAAAGGCAGTCTGTATCTTCAGGAATAGACTTAGGGAGAGAGGACCTTTAATAATAGGGACAGTGATTTTTAGGTGATAGGTTCTCTTTAAGCTCCATTTACTTCAATGGAACTGAGTTTCAAAACCCCACCCAAACTGGAGACAACAGTAGCGGGAAAGTGGCCATGTTTTTGTAGCGCTGGATAACCCCTTTAAGGGGAAAATTTGCTTTGGTCCTGGAACGAATTATGCTTGTGATCCAAGGCACCACTGTAAGGGCCAGTTCACACTGAGTAAACACGGCGTAATTTCTCAGCGGAGCTCTCCGCCGCGCTCAGTGTGCCGCTTTGAGTGAATGAGAGGGTGCGCCCTTGTCCGCTGCCGCCACTCTCCGCTCAAGGAACTAACATGTGTGTTCTTTGAGTGGAGAGGAGAGGAAGCGGACGAGTGCGCGCTCTCCCATTCGCTCAAAGCAGCACACTGAATGGGGCGGAGAACTCCGCTGCGAAATTACGCCGTGTTTACTTAGTGTGAACTGGCCCTAATTCAGAATCGTAGTACAACAGGCTAGAATAGAGAGCAGTGCTGCTGTTAGAGGTCTGTGTGGTCACATGACAGCAATGGGGTGTGTTCAGCATGGACCAATCCGGAAGTGAGAATTACAGAGCTATGCAGGAGGACAGTGACAGAAACACTTCTATACAGCAGTGTGTATAGCTGTGTGTGAGTGCAGGCACATAACAGCAGGAATGGAGAGGATAGGAAACACAAGGGCGGACAGAGACTGCAGGGAGCATGAAGGAATGAGCAGGACAGATGTGGGCACAGTACTCTCTGTCCGGGCAGAGAAGGATTACTGCTATGGAGAGAATACCTCCACAGTCCTGTCCCCTGATGCAAGCCCCAGCCTGAAGTGAATCTGCTATGATTTGGAAGGTGAGGGAGACTTCCTGGGTCAGAGTACAGTGCTGTAGACCCCACTATGCAGACCTCTTCTCTTCTGACTCTACCATGTCAGTGGATGTATCCGCACCCTGTGCCCACATTACTGCATCTCGCGTCAGTCCCTCTGCAAGTTATGGCAGGAATATTACAGTTATCTATGGGTACGTAAGGGTTAATCATATTGCCCCTTTTAGGTGCACGTGCCTGTACATAACAAGGAAGAAACTTACAAGAATGCTCCAATAACAAAGCTGACATATGCATAGAGCGATCTATTTCTATTACCTGGGGATCTTTGGGGCCATGGATTTTTATTGCTTTGGCCATATGACTGATGTTTTGCACTGTGATATTGGCCTGGTAAGTCTTTCCAACTAAGACGTCCATGAAATGGAGAAGGCCGGGAGCGATCCTCACTCCTAATACTTTATCAATTAATTCTTCCATGGCTGTAGGGGAACAATGGAGAAAATATTAACATAGGAAATCAGCACAATATTAACTTCTGGTTGTGAGGGGTCATGTGTCTCTACTAGGAGGATGGTACAATATCCCCATACATTTACATCATAACATCCAGGAAGAAACCATGTATGAGAGGGGAGAGAGAGAGAGAGAGAGAGAGAGAGAGAGAGAGAGAGAGAGATGGAGGAGAGAAAGATATGGAGGAAAGATAGAGAGATGGAGGAGAGAGAGAGGGATGGAGTAGAGAGAGGGATGGAGGAGAAAGAGAGGAGAGAGAGATGGAGGAGAGAGGGATGGAGGAGAGAGAGAGGGAGGAGATAAGAGAGAGATGGAGGAGAGAGAGATGAAGGAGAGAGAGAGGGAGGAGATGGAGGAGAGAGAGAGGGAGGAGATAGAGAGATGGAGGAGAGAAGAAGGAAATGGAGAGAGAGGGAGGAGATAGAGAGATGGAGGAGAGAGAGACAGATGGAGGAGAGATAGGGATGGAGGAGAGAGAGAGGAAGGGGATAGAGAGAGATGGAGGAGAGAGAGAGGAAGGAGATAGAGAGAGTGACGGAGGAAAGAGAGAGACGGAGGAGAGAGAGATGGTGGAGAGAGATGGAGGAGAGATAGAAATGGAGGAGAAAGAGAGAGAGAGAGATGGAGGAGAGAGAGATGAAGGAGAGAGAGAGAGAGAGAGGAAGGAGAGAGAGAGAGAGAGGGAGAGATGGAGGAGAGAGAGGAAGGAGATAGAGAGAGATGGAGGAAAGAGAGAGAGAGATGGAGGAAAGAGAGAGAGATGGAGGAGAGAGAGAAAGAGATGGAGGAGAGAGAGGAAGGAGAGAGAGAGAGAGAGATGGAGGAAGAGAGAGAGATGGAGGAAAGAGAGAGACGGAGGAGAGAGAGAGAAAGAGAGAGAGAGAGATGGAGGAGAGAGAGAAAGAGATGGAGGAGAGAGAAAGGAAGGAGATAAAGAGAGATGGAGGAGGGATAGATGGAGAGTTGGAGGAGAGATAGAGATGGAGGAGAGAGAGAAGGAGATATATATATATATATATATATATATATAGAGAGAGAGAGAGAGAGAGAGATGGAGGAGTGAGACGGAG
The DNA here is from genome assembly GCF_027789765.1 of Dendropsophus ebraccatus. Lineage (NCBI taxonomy): Eukaryota > Metazoa > Chordata > Amphibia > Anura > Hylidae > Dendropsophus > Dendropsophus ebraccatus. Next base: position 113,751,916 of record NC_091458.1, read on the forward strand.
GAAAGAGAGAGAGATGGAGGAGAGAGAGAAAGAGATGGAGGAGAGAGAGTGAGAGAGAGAGATGGAGGAGAGAAAGAGAGAGAGATGGAGGAGAGAGAGAGAGAGAGATGAAGGAGAGAGAGAGGAAGGAGAGAGAGAGAGAGAGAGATGGAGGAAGGATAGATGGAGAGATGGAGGAGAAATAGAGATAGAGGAGAGAGAGAAGAAGGAGATATATAGAGAGAGAGAGAGAAAGAGAGAAAGAGAGAAAGAGAGAGATGGAGGAAAGAGAAAGAGAGACGGAGGAAAGAGAGAGAGATGGAGGAGAGAGAGTGAGAGAGAGATGGAGGAAAGAGAAAGAGAGACGGAGGAGAGAGAGTAAGAGAGAGAGATGGAGGAGAGAGATGGAGGAGAGAGAGAGATGGAGGAGAGAGAGAGATGGATGAGAGAGCGAGAGATAGAGGAGAGAGAGAGAGAGAGAGAGAGAAAAGTGAGAGAGAGATAGAGGAGAGAGAGATGGAGGAGAGAGAGAGAGTGAGAGAGAGATGGAGGAAAGAGAAAGAGGGATGGAGGAGAGAGAGAAAGAGATGGAGGAGAGAGAGAGGAAGGAGATAAAGAGAGAGAGATAGAGGAGGCATAGATGGAGAGATGGAGGATAGAGATGGAGGAGAGAAGAAGGATATATATATATATATATATATATATATATATATATATATATATATACAGAGAGAGAGAGAGAGAGAGATGGAGGAAAGAGAAAGAGAGACGGAGGAAAGAGAGAGAGATGGAGGAGAGAGAGAAAGAGATGGAGGAGAGAGAGAGTGAGAGAGGAAAAAGAAAGAGAGACGGAGGAGAGAGAGAGATGGATGAGAGAGAGAGAGAGAGAGAGAGAGAGAGGAGAGAGAGATGGAGGAGAGAGAGAGATGGAGGTGAGAGAGAGATGGAGGAGAGAGAGATGGAGGAGAGAGAGATGGAGGAGAGAGAGAGAGAGAGAAAGATGGAGGAAAGAGAGAGATGGAGGAGAGAGAGTGAGAGAGATGGAGGAGAGAGAAAGAGATGGAGGTGAGAGAGAGATGGAGGTGAGAGATAGAGATGGAGGTGAAAGAGAGAGAGAGAGATGGAGGAGAGAGAGAGATGGAGGAGAGAGAGATGGAGGAGAGAGAGAGAGAGAGAGAGAGAGAGAGAGAGAGAGATGGAGGAGAGAGAGAGATGGAGGAGAGAGAGATGGAGGAGAGAGAGAGATGGAGGAGAGAGAGAGAGATGGAGGAGAGAGAGAGATGGAGGAGAGAGAGAGAGAGAGAGAGAGATGGAGGAGAGAGAGAGATGGAGGAGAGAGAGAGTGAGAGAGATGGAGGAGAGAGAAAGAGATGGAGGTGAGAGAGAGATGGAGGTGAGAGAGAGAGATGGAGGTGAAAGGGAGAGAGAGAGAGAGAGAAAGATGGAGGA